>NC_142606.1:58137920-58437920 GCF_041222555.1 Hakea prostrata
TTAGTTCGTCCACACTTATGAAGAAACAATCATTAGGATGGAAGAAACCTTTGCGTAGTGCCCCATTTCCCTCGATTACTGTTAAACACCTGGATATGTTATCTTTAACTCTTATGGATTTGTTCTTGATATTGGCTGTAACTAAGATTGATTAACCACTCTCCGCTATATTTGAAGGAGTGACTCCTGATCACTCTTTTTCCTTTTGAGATTACTTTATGTGTAATTAATACTTGATAAATTCCGCACTCTGATTGATTATCTTTTCTTATTCACTTGATTTGTTTATTACTTACTTTAAACATTGATTATATTGTTCATGATTATGTTATCGTGTATGTGGGAGGCATGGCGGCTCGATCTTGATCTTCGGGTTGTGGATCACATCCCGAGTATGCCAGATAGGATACCGGCTGGGTGGATGTGACATCATTCTTCATAGTTTCTTGACAGTTTTCCACTTTATCAGGACCGCCGTGGAGAATTTTCATCAGCAGATTGAGGCCCTGAACTGAGTGGGTTGCAGTGGCTCCCGACTTCAATATTATGAGGACCAGATGAGGTTGGCAAACTTAGAGTTTGCCCGACTGAAGAAGGAGGTGGTTGAGCTTGAAAAGAAAACGCCACGGTCGGTCGTCTTAAGAAAGCTGCATTGGAGCCTTAACCCGTGAATCAAAGAAGTATGAAGGGATTTCTATTGATCTTGGTAGGAGGGTTGAAATTTTGGCCAAATAAAAAGAAGATCTCCAGAAGATGGTCATTCCCTCTAAGCCCGAACACCTTTCCCAGGATCTTCGGAAAGCCTGTGTTCGAAAATATTTGAACAACGTTCCCTTCAGCAAACTGATGCTTCCCTACAACACTCATGCCTATCGGGAGGGACAGAATGATGTGTGGAAGGCCATATCTCTTGGCTGATCCTTCTTTTGACACTACTTCTTTCAAGGAGGTTTGTCATTCTAAAGTTTTCGAGAAGCTTGAGATGCCTCTTCCCCAGTGGGCCCAGGAAGATGATGATCCTTATCCGTTTGATCCGGATCTTGATTCTTATCTCAGTGACTCTCCACCCCTTCCCGATACTGAGGCTGTTGGTGAGAATCAGAATCTTCGGGAACAGGCTTCAGCTGCAGATCCTTCAACCACTCCAGTTCATCAACCTGCGCCGGAATGAAAGATTATTTTTTTTTTTGTAAGGGTTGGCCCCCCATGGCCATTTCATGAATTTATGAATAGACTGTAACTCCTTGCTTTAAGAATTTCATACTTATTGCCATGGTTGATTTGTGGGATTTCCTTTTCGGGAATATCTAAAATATGATGGTGACTCCATCGAACATAGCCCACGCCTCCTTTGGAGCCTTGTCGAATCTTAACGAAGAGCAGCGTTTGAGACAAGCCTAAGCGTCGTCCTTCGGAAGCCTCGCTCGGTTCAAACTGATGCTTTGTCGCTGGGAAGTCTCACTCGGTGTAGAACCGATGCTCCATCCTTTGGAAGTCTCATTCGGTAAAAACAGATGCTTCGCCCTTCGGAGGTCTCATTCGGTAAAAACCGATGTTTCGTTGGAGGGTCTCATTCGGTTTCCCGAAGCCCAATTTTGGGAAACTTGAAGTTTCCTTACTCTCATGACCGATTCCTATCTTCTAACTTTTGCGAAAGCTATGTTCGGCATGATCCTTCTGGGGAAAACCAAATGTTTTTCTCGTAATTATTCCTTGGTTAACCTTCCCAAGAAATTTTTACATTCCATCGTCTTTATTGTAATTGGGTGACTGTTCGTTTCTCAAACTGCGTTCCTTTGTAACTGGTGTTTAACTTTCCACGTGGAAGCTTGCGACAGCCTTGACTCATTTATGTCGAATTATACTGTTTAAATCAAGGAATGTAGATTGCAAACATTATATCAACCACAACAGTAGCTTACCAACAAAAGTGAATTATACTGTTTAATCTTGATGTTGGAAATTAGAGAAGTGACATGATGCTTAAGAGGACAAACCTAAGAAAAGCTCATCCATAGGTTCCCTACCCTTATTCATAGATGGAAAAAAGAAAATGCTAAGTACAATGAGTAAAACATTTAAAGTAATCTGATAAGTGGTTAACAAAAATAATAATTATAATAATAATCTAATAAGTTAAATATAAATAGATCGTCTTACCCAGATAAAAGTGAAGTGAAGCTGACATTGTCATCCATCTGATGAAACACATTTGGTTTATTGCCTGATGCTGGGGCTAAAATTTGTGACTCTTGTATGTTTATTGGGTCTTTTGTTTTCTTCTTATGTCTTCGGGTCTCCTCCTAGCCTTTCTTCTGCCTACCACTTACACACTTTTGCTTCTTCTTTAACCTTATTGTAGACGTAGGGATCTTATCACTATTAACCACTTGTGGACCATTATCATCAATGATAGTACCAAGCTGTATACGTAATTCTTGGACCACATTTCTTACCAAAGCATAACCTTCCGCTAAATTTGAAGCTTGTTTTGCTACATCAACAAGTTCATGACATAGATGCCTATATCGTTCTGAACTTTCTAAATTAACATCTTCTTTAACCTGTTTTCCCTCGTTGTCCGTCACTACCATATTTCTTGTTACTCGTATCCATCTTTTCAGAATATATGTTGTGGGTATAAATTTATGTTGGGGTAATTGTATTACAAATTCTTCAAACATACAAAAGTGAAATTGCAATACAATTGAGAGATGAAGATCTTTAGCAAATCTGAAGAGCTTGAAGTAGCAACCGAACGAACCACTGATCGATGAGGTTGAGTCACACCTTGATGCTGTCTTTAAGGTAATTGATGCACCCTACTACCAAGGGTTCTTCGCACCACCACCTCCAAGATAAAGCAACCTCCAACTAGAAGATGAGGTAGTTCTTCTAGTCCCTTCAAGGAGCCAAAAGCTAGAGCACAACACTTAGACAACTCAAGAAAGAAATGAACTTTGTAAAACAAATAACGTGAGTGAGGAGTGTCACAATAGCACACCACAATTGCACACCACATGCAAGGAAATGTTGGGTTTATATAGGCCCAAACCTCACCTTACACCCCTTAGGATTCTTAAGGCAATGAATTGGATTTAATCCATTCAATAACCTCAACCCCACTCATGGTAATGGCCATGAATGGTCATGAAGTTGAAATGAGAATTGATGGTCAAGAGTTAGAATTGAAGTAAATTCCACCCTTCAAGTAACCCCACCACACCACCATGATCAAGACCATTAAGACCCATGACCAAAGTCATGAAGAGCCTCATAACCAAGGTCATGCAGGGCCTTCTTTACTCATGGTGCCTCATTACCACCCTTACCTCAAGGGTCCCACACACTACCAAAACAATTAAATAAAAGAAATGCAAAATACTAATTTTGAAACTTAATATAGATTTTTAATAAAACACCTAACAATCCCCCACAAGTTTCAAAATAGCAAAAAAAAAAAAAGGACTCGTGTTGTGACTTTATTAGACACTAAAGGACACATCGTTGTAGGTGTCTTTCGGACTTGAACCTACACTAGGTCTAATGAGTCGCGCTACAGAGTACCGGGTAGAGTTAGACTCCTTGAACCTTTCCTCATTAGTGTAGCTGACCGCCCCATCATCCATGTCCCAAAGGTCGATTTTTGGAGCTACCTTTTATACTACACATTGGACTTTTGAACCGGCCATGTCCCTTATCCTGGATTCATGAATGTTTAAAGAACTCGCCTATAAGCCTATAAGTTCTCATTGGCAGCGGCCAAACCACCTACATCCACTTAGGTTAGTCTCTGTTGTGCACCACAACTAACACACCCCCACATTCCTTGGGATTAGACTAATTAAGAGCTTCGCTCAACCTTACCCTTGTGGTAGTACTATTACCTTCATCTACACCCTAGAATGGAATAATTATAAATGGTAGTACTGAACCGGTCTTCCCATGACTTCGTTTGTACCCCTTGAACCTAATTCAGGTATTTAGCCTCTTCACATAGGTAGGGTATCCATCATGTGACCCGAGGATTAGGCATTAACCCCATTCCTGTAGATGCAATACACAAGTTTTTGATAGACATAGCCTTTGTGAACACGTAGGTATTTGTACCCCTTGAACCTAATTCAGGTATTTAGCCTCTTCACATAGGTAGGGTATCCATCATGTGACCCGAGGATTAGGCATTAACCCCATTCCTGTAGATGCAATACACAAGTTTTTGACAGACATAGCCTTTGTGAACACGTCAGCTTGATTCCTTTCTGACTTCACATAATCAATAGCTATCATTTCTTCATCTATGTACTGTCAACAAGATTGTGTCTAAGGCGTACATGCCTTCTTTTACCATTGTACACCTTATTCTTTTTGAAAGATAACAAGATGTCAACATGGCTTCCCCTCACATATCAAGTGATACATTAGAACTCAATAACATGGAGTTCATCATCTCTTTAAGAGATTTATTTTTCCTTTCCGCTACACCATTTGATTTCGGTTGGTAGGAGCGGTCTTTTCATGGATAATTCCATTTTCCTCACAAAACTTATCAAGAATAAAATACTCAGTCCCTCTATCGGTTCCAAGTCTTTTAATCTTCTTGCCAAGTTGATTTTCAACTTCCGTTTCGTAAGATATAAATGCCTTTCCGGCGTCATCCTTTGATTTATATCTAGAATGATCATCTATGAAGGTGATAACATAATTGTTTCATCTCCTTGACTCATATGATTTATAGTCACATAAGTCACTATGGATAATTCCAAGAGATCACTCTTTCTATCCATAGTCTTGTGAGGCATTTTTGTTAACTTAGCCTCCACACAAGTTTTTGCACTTGTCCTTGGGAGATTCCATCTTATCGGTGATCATCCCTAACTTGCATAGTTTGGTGATATATTTCACACTACTATGACCTAACTTATCATGCCAATGAATGTGTCATCTCCTTGTTTGTTGATTTTGCCTTCAATAGTATTGTTTGAAGGATCTCTTCCGGTGTTAACTCCATCAACAACCTCAATGGTGTTGTTCTCGTCTTTGTTGAAATCGCCATCTCCAAGACTTACCATTGGATCTTCCAGATCAATTACCGTAAACTTGTTGGGGTAATTGTATTAAAAATTCTTCAAACATACAAAAGTGAAATTGCAATACAATTGAGAGATGAAGATCTTTAGCAAATCTGAAGAGCTTGAAGTAGCAACCGAACGAACCACTGATCGATGAGGTTGAGTCACACCTTGATGCTGTCTTTAAGGTAATTGATGCACCCTACTACCAAGGGTTCTTCGCACCACCACCTCCAAGATAAAGCAACCTCCAACTAGAAGATGAGGTAGTTCTTCTAGTCCTTTCAAGGAGCCAAAAGCTAGAGCACAACACTTAGACAACTCAAGAAAGAAATGAACTTTGTAAAACAAATAATGTGAGTGAGGAGTGTCACAATAGCACACCACAATTGCACACCACATGCAAGGAAATGTTGGGTTTATATAGGCCCAAACCTCACCTTACACCCCTTAGGATTCTTAAGGCAATGAATTGGATTTAATCCATTCAATAACCTCAACCCCACTCATGGTAATGGCCATGAATGGTCATGAAGTTGAAATGAGAGTTGATGGTCAAGAGTTAGAATTGAAGTAAATTCCACCCTTCAAGTAACCCCACCACACCACCATGATCAAGACCATTAAGACCCATGACCAATGTCATGAAGAGCCTCATAACCAAGGTCATGAAGGGCCTTCTTTACTCATGGTGCCTCATTACCACCCTTACCTCAAGGGTCCCACACACTACCAAAACAATTAAATAAAAGAAATGCAAAATACTAATTTTGAAACTTAATATAGATTTTTAATAAAAAAACCTAACAATTTAACATCTAATACATCCAAAACTTTCAAAGAATGACAACAAAGAATGCCAAGTGTCTCATATTTGTAGCAACTACAACTAATCATAAACTCATCTTTGTTGCAAAATACTTTTTACTCACATTTTGAATTCATAACTCGAACAACAAATTCATCCAAAGTATTATTTTCATTTCGATTTTTGATTAAGCAAACACTTACCTAGTTATATTGTTCTTGAAATATGTCAAAAATCACAAGAGTGTAGATTTCCCCAACTTGTTTTATGATAGGTGACATTAAACACATTGTCCTTGGAAGTTTGTTTCTTGATTCAAACTCAGCTTTTAAACTCGTTCTCTCGCTTGGCAGCCGTAACTCTTTCAAAGTGTGTGAAAATTTGTACAATGTCCAATGGGGATTTTAAATACTTTTTCAATTTAGCGTTCAAGCTATTGCTAAGTTGTGTACTTCTCATACCTAAAGTAAATGTATTTTTCAGGTAGCACGTAGCCCACTTGTATTTCAATCCATAATTCGTTGCAACCATGAATTATGAATCACTCCATATTTGCTCAATAATTTTTGCCATTCATCCTCAAATTGTTTTTCCTCCTCATATTGATATATGCACCTTTTAAAATCCTGAAGAAAATGTGAACATCCTTCATTAAATTACCCAAATGCTTGATGCCATTTTGCATTATATATCATATGCATAGCCCATGCCGTGTCTCAGGCCACACCTCATTTAATGCTTTTGCCATGGCAGCATCTTGATCTGTAAAGATGGTAATAGGTTTTTTTCCTCCATGTGCTTTTGCGAATGTTTCAAATAACCACATAAATGATTAAGCCATCTCATCATATAAGAGCGCCGCCCCAAATATAACAGTTCCTCTATGATGATTAAACCCAACAAATACCCCACATGACCTATATTCTTTGTTTGTGCAAAATGTGGTGTCAAAGCTAACAATATCACCAAATAATGTATAATCAATGATAATTCTTGGATCGACCCAAAAAATATTAGTTATTTGCTCATCGCTATCCAATTGTATTAAATATGTAAAAGAATTATTAGTATTATGCTACCTTCCAAAATACACCAGCAAGCTCCCTGCCTCACCATAAGATCGTGAATGTTGTTTTTTAGTTCAGAGGTAGTTCTGATGATCCACAGGAGTGTAACCAAGATTCTCCTATCCACTTGCTTGCCTACCCATATACTCATGCATTGACTTAGCTTTAATCCCCGAATTATCAACCAAATCAATTTCATGCATATGTATGTCTGAAACTTTCCTCTGTGAACGCATCATGTGAGATGTATTTGGAAGATGAAATTCATGATTATGTTCTTCAACAAAATCATGACACTCATATTTTCCATTCTCTAACAAGTATATGGACATCCGTGCCAAACAATCTGTTCTTGTCTCTGCTCGTGGTTTACTTGTATAAATATCCCTCTTATCTTTCAATCGAACACTAGTTTTATAACATACAAATCTTCGTGAAGTTATAGTTGATTTGTCTTCCCTGCTCTTATTTGCATAATCACTCCTAACACTAAATCCAAGACTTCGTCCATATTTAATGTAGAAATCACAAGCTTCTAAGTCTGTAGTAAACAACATACCAATTTGAGGCTTATACTCCACATCTCCACCAAACTCATTTTCAAGGCCAATTGTTGGGTTCTCCATAAAATGGTAGGATTTTGCATATAATGCACATAAAAAAATAAAAACAAGTTAGAAACATTTTTATGTACCCAAAATAATTGTGCTTGTACTAAATTGGGACTTTTGGCTTCAATAGCTGATCTTAGATGTAGAAATTGGGATTTCAGAATTTCCATCAAGTTTCCGACTCCATCTGTTTTTCCTATGAGTCACTAAGGGGTTGTATGTCAATGATTTTGTACCAATTTCGGTGTTTTAAGTTCCTACTTTCTGACAACTATTATTTCACTCAGTTTTGCTATAAGATAGAGCTAGGCAGTAATAATACTTTTACAAAAATCGGGCACAATAAGATACTCACAAAAATGATATCTACATGCTCAATACAACTGCTCTACAAGCAATAATATGGACTTATACATACCTGATAAACAAAATAATGGCATTCTCTGGCTGAGTTTATTTATTTTCCAATTGAAGAGATATCTATAGAATATTCCTCATATAATTCAAGAAATTCACAAAATAAAGTTCCATGTCATGATGTCTAAAACCATGAAAATCAAAAGATAAAAATCATCATAGAAGAGAAACATTATCAGTCCTACAATCCATGAAACCCACAAAACAATATGTTTATCATAAAAAGAAAACATCAATTATCCAAACACGTGTCTTTGAAGTTGAACCATATGAAAGGAATCACATTTACAGGAATCACATATGTCTTATTCTGCCTCTTCACTCCACTGGTGTTTCTAGCTTCTGCACAGGTGAAAAATATTGATCTGCACAATCTTCAAATTCAAAATCTACATCTTCGAACTACGAGAGTGGTTGTATGCTTTCAGCTGAATTACTCCAGTGTCATTGCAGTGCAGTGGTGAGGTTGTAACAGATGCATCATTTATAATGGAATAAGGATCAAGGTAAATCCCCAGATAAGAAATTAGTGATTTTGCCTGGGACTTGTCAATGACAAACCTAAGATACTGTGATTTTAGTGGAGCCATGCCAATGGTGCTGCAAAGTAATGCAGACCTTATCACCTTCTGTTACATATGGATTTCTAAAACACCATCACCTGACCAAAAAACATCCGTGCCCCATGGAACAATGCTCAAAATCAATGATCAAACTCTATATGAGATATTATCAAGTTTTGCCAGTGGCACAAAGATCAATAGGAAGCGGCCCATGTTTGCAATTCTCATCAATAATTGATTAAGCACAAGAAAAACATGTAACAGATTTTAGAATTAAACCACCGCCATTTCATCAAAACAGGAAGGTAACAAAGTTTTATTCTATGGAGGACCAAAGACTACGAATTCAAGCTCTTAGACTACAAGATCGATTGTTCTCAAGAAGGAGGATTCAATTGATTAAAACAAAAGTTATGAAAATTGAATAATCGTTGTAAGAAATAGAGCAGAATTTCCTCCATTAAACTGTTTCAGAAACAGAGTATACATAAAAAATGGGTTAACTGTCAAAATCTCAACTTGCACACTTCAGATTACATGGAGATTCACAAATTGATATTCACAACAATCAAGATAGGAAAACCTAAACCATATTTTGAATGAAATAGGGCTTGGAGGAATAAAAGATTCACAACCTCAACCCCATATTTTGAACCCCAGATTCACAAACGAAGGAGAAGAAGAAGACAGTAGTCTCCCTGCAAATTGATCTCTCCAAATCCACAAACACAGTAGTCTAGCTTTCTCCACTACCCCTCCTCTTCTACCTGCAACTCTGCAACTGCTCATGGGGCGAGAGAGACGGAGGAGAGGGAACATCGCGGGAAAAGATGGGAGTAAAATGGAAAGCAATCTTGGGCATCCATATTTAGAACCGGGTCACAAAACGGTTTTTTATTTTTTATTTTTTGGTGTTAAAATGGGTTATAATGTGGGTCAATTTCCCTTAAAACCCTGCCTTCTAATCTGAACAGTTTATTATGAATATGCCACGTGTCAACTTGTGGTGCCGCACTGCTGTGCACAATAGAGAGATGTGCACAACAGAGGATTTTTTTTCTCCATTGATAAGTCAACAGGTGCTTTAGTCCGGCTGTAGGAATATTCTTCGACAATGAAGATGTCACTAAAGGAATCTTATAAAGTTTGCTTGATGGGATGAAATCTGCCCAAAATCAAGGAATGTAGATCACAACTATTTGGAACAACTGTCCATTTCTCGTGGATTGGATCCTAATCACAAGGAAGGCCTGGCCTATAGCTGCTACAACCGAATAATTACAACTAGGGACAAAAATAGGAAATATCAAACTAGCAACTTTCACATGCACCACTACACAATCTTGGCTTCTTAGTTTAGCTCACAATACTTACATCCCTAAAAACACTCCCCGGTAGGTACCCTTTACCCACCATGACCTTTTGTATTTGTTAATCTTCTATGAGCTTATTCTTTTTGGGTAATTTTCATATGGACCCCCTGAGGTTTGGTCCATGTCATTTTTAGTCCAAATAAATGGACACTTTGCATTTACCTCCCTTGAGGTATTCAATAAGATCAATTAAGGACAATTGTGATTTTTATGATCAAAATACCCTCACATCTATTCTACCGTAAGATTTGCATATTTTATTCAAATTAAATTCGACGGTGAAAATCAAAAGAGGAGGGTGTTTAATGGATCATTCCAATCGGATGAACATAAATCCATTTGAAAAAATACACATTTTTTAAGTCCCCAATTCTCTCTCATCTCCATCTTCGGTCCGGCGTCGCCGCCATCTCTGCCTTTTTTCCTCTTCAACTCTGGCAATAGTTGAATTGAAGAAAAATAACCACAGTAGAAAAACTGAAGCTTCCACAAGAAAACGCATTGGCAAGATTCAACATTATAAAGAATCTAGATGAAACAGATCACAGTAGAAAAAAAATAAAAAGGCTTGCACATGGAAGATACCATGCGATCAAAAGATGGAGGAACCTTATCAGCAAACTCAAAGTCTTCAACCATTGTTGGATCTTAAATAATTGATTGGTGGTAGACTTCCAACCTAATTGCAAACCCAAAACCAGATATCATCAGATCGAAGACACATTTAAACAAAAATAAGAAACTGTAAGAATGAGGTTACGAAAATCTTCAGAATCAAAGTTGTATAGCTATAGATCTATCTCCTTGATTTGAACATTTCAACCAAACAAGAAAGAGAGATGAAGGAAGAAGAAAATGAAGATCCCCAAGTACCCTTTTGAATCGATTGGAACACCTTTTGTCGTCTTCATCCTTTTGCTCTTTAATTAACACTCCTTTCGCCCCATCAACAAGAAGACCTTGATTCCTATATACAACTTCAAGCTTGACTCTATGGCAGGAGCAGCAGCTTTATCCACCCATTTATCAAACTCATGGCCATCAAACACCTCTATGCTACATTTCCATTGAAATCCGTGTTAGAGAAACAGTCTTGCAAAACCCATTATCTCAACCAAACAAAAATTCACAGAAACAACAATCAAAGAATTTTCAGTTCAGACAAATCTGATCACAAACAAAGTTGTGAAGAATGAACTCACCTGAACCCGTGGTCAGTATAATACGGGATATTTGAAAGCAGAGTCTCATCGATATCGAAAATCTAGGCATCCATTCCATCCTCAGTGTGCAGAAGGCTCCTTGCGTAAGTAATCGCTTCGATGGAAACCCTCTCGACCCCCCTTCATTATCTCTTGTCTGCCCAACATATTCAAGAAAACCAAAAACAGATCTCTATAAATCTCTTCTTGACACTTTCATTTTGTTTAGGGTTTCTTGTTAGCCGTGGCTTTGAAGTGGGTTGTTCTTGGCTATGCCGCTGGCGCAGAAGCAATCATGCTCCTTCTAATACTAGTGAACATTTAGTCAATCAATTCAACTATCGCTAGAGTTTAAGAGGAAAAAAGGCAGGGATGGCAGTGACGGCCGAACCGAAGATGGAGACGATGAAGGAGATGAGAGAGAATTGGGGACTTAGAAATGTATATTTTTCAATTGGAATGATCCACGTGTTTAAAATCTTATGGCCAACTGGAGGTAATGGGAGGGTGTCAGTACACTAGAGGATCCAGTAAACACCCCCTCTTTTGATTTTCACGTTGGATTTAATTATGAAAAAAATATGCAAATCTTACTGTAGAATAGATTTGAGGGTATTTTGATCATAAAAATCACAAATTGTCCTTAATTGATTTTATTGAATACCTCAGGGGAGGCAGATGCAAAGTGTCCATTTATTTGGGCTAAAAATAACATGGACCAAACCTCAGGGGGTCCATATGAAAATTACCCTTCTTTTTATTTTTATAAAAAAAAAAAAGGAAAAATTTTCAGCTACAACCCCTAGGCATTTGGCAAAACATGGACACCCATAAACTATTTTAAAAAGAGATATAATCCCACAAATATAGGTATTCTCCCCATGAGTCCCCATCTCTCTCTCTTCTGTGTTTTTTTTTTTTTTGGTGAAAAACGGAATTTATCAACATTATTTTTTTTTGGGAAATATCAATGTATAAATGAAATATTGAAGCTTCTGCTTCGTTTGATTTCCTAGTGGATAAAAGTAGCAATGGGTAGCCCATTAGGTATTCGGTTGGGCCTCTGCCTGTAGCTTCTCTAATTGGTTTGGGCTTGTTATGAGCTTGTAGAAGCACAGTGACTTCAGGGCTAGGCCTAAAACTGGATTAATATTCTCTCTTTTTTGCAGAAAGACTAACTTTATTGAGACCACAGCAAAGTAATGGAGTGAACTTGAATGTTGCGCTTATAATGAGTAGCACCTGCTGCTTTCGATTGAGATCAAATCTCTACCCTGATTTCGTTCTTGACCGTCTATTTCGTAGGTGGTGAAAACCAAACCGGACAGTAGAGATTTCGATCTCGATTGTAGGCAGCATAGTGCTAAGTATTAAATGTGTCACATTAAAGTTGAACCCCAAAGAAACACCTAGATGAACAAACTTCTCATTCTAGGGAGTGAAAATGGACCAATATGTTGATTGTGGGAATGACTGAGCCCTCCTTGTTAGGGAGATTGAGAAACAATTTGATACCCTTGGAATATGAACAAAAACATAAAAAACAAGAAACCCACATAGTTCAAATGCATCATCATCTAAAATATATTGAACGGATAGGATCCCCCACGTTTCAATCAATAATGCACCAAAACAAGGCAATCGGAGCAAACCTCTAGTTGTAGCATTCTAAGCCCTAACACCAGATAAAATTCTCCTTGATTCAATAAGGCATCTCCCATAAGAATAGAATCGAACCAACTTTCTTGAAGATAGAAAAAAGCATACACACAAGACATACTGAAATATAGTTCTTGGTTGAGGATTCATTATCTTCATTGTTGGAAGGAATTCCAGTTGACATGGAAACTTCCCCTTAATATCCACTAAATAAAAGAAAAAACTAAAAACTCTAAAAAACAATGGAAGAACAAATTGACTTTCCTCCACCATTGCTTGAAAATGAAAATCAAAATGCCAAAAAGAGATTTGTAGGGAGGAAAGGATTGCAGAGCCTCAACAAGATGAATTTTCTTAATTGACAAACCAAAGCACCCCTGTATCAATATTCAAAACTAAGTTGAATGTCAACAAATAAAAAAAATATATTTGTTATAAATAATATTGATTGTGAATATCCATCACCCTCCAATAGACAATACTTCCAATTGAAGATCTCAACCACCTCAGCATACAATCTTGGTGATTCACATTCCCATCTTAATTGAAGATTACAGTGATCTCAACATGCAATGTTGGCAGTCAATATTTCCATTCTATGCACCTTCTATCTTGGGCGGCAATCTATCTTTCCATATCAAGAATATTTTATTATGTGCAAGAATCATATATTGTATTTCCATATCATAGTAGATGCTCCTTCTACTATAAATATGTAATGCACTCAACTAAATGAATTACTTCTGATTGATCTTGTTTTAGTTTTATTCTTTGTCTCTGATATATTCTCTTTATTTTATAACATGTTATCCGCACGATTCCGCTCGAAGTAATTGTGAACGACTCCGCTCGAAGTATTGGGTTTTGAGAAGAAAGACAGTGAGACTATGTATCATTATGTTTTCTATTCCAAAGTGAAAAGAATGATCGACCTCCTCGCACGTTTTTGTAAACAATGGAGTTTACCTTGTCCATCTTGAAATGTAAGTGAATCATGATAAAAAGGTATGTGTTTTATTGAATCTAAGAATCAAACAAATAATAAGATATTAGATTTTCTTAACAATTGTGATTTGTCATTAACAATTGATTTTATTTATTATATATAGTGGTTGCTAGTTTTGCACCACAAATATTATTAAATGCACTTGAAGTTGCAATATTTGAAACTATAAATAAATACAGTTCTACAGATACACATGATGTTGCAAGATTTGAAACTGTAAATGAGTACAGTTCTGCAGATGCACATGAAGTTGCAAGATTTGAAACTGTAAATGAGTACAGTTCTGCAGATGCACTTGAAATTGCAAGATTTAAAACTGTAAATGAGTATAGTTCTGCAGATGCACTTGAAGTTGCAAAATTTGAAATTGTAAATGAATACAGTTCAGCAGATGCACATGAAGTTGCAAGATTTGAAACTGTAAATAAATATAGTTCTATAGTTTTTTAAATTAATTCTTTATTGAAATTATAAGGAGAAAAATATTATTCATGAAAATATGTCAGCAAATTTTCATATTTCAGATTTGTTGTTACAATAACAATATTGTAAAAGGAGTTTTAAGAAATACTCTGAATGATATCATGCCTATTTGTGGCTGAGTAAAATAATGGACTATTAATGAAAAGTCATGCAGCTCGTCCTATTGGTTATGTTCCATTCTCTGAAGTGAATGCATTAATTCATGATATGCCTGAAAGAAGACAAAATTAAAATTATAGTCATGACTGTGGAAGAGGATGAGGGAAAAGACCGAATAGTTACCGTTATTATTATGGAAATAAATAAAAGAACAATAAGGATTCTCAATATAACAATTCAAGAAGTGAAGATAATATTTGTTACCGATGTGGTATGAAAGTTATTAGACATGTATTTGTCATACTCTACAATATTTAATTAAGATTTGTCAAGCCTTAATTAAAGAAATAAAAATAATGTGGCGATAAATTGGAATTTCCAAAATCATGATATTTAAGCAATTTTTGCCTATAAAATGAATGATTTTGATGGCCTCACAGATACTACACATCTAGATGCTGCAAACTTTTTTTAAGATAATAGTTGAAGATTTGATTATGTTAGTAGAATTCAAATAAAAATAAAAATAATATTATATTAGTTTGTAGTTCTTTTCTCTTCAAATCTCATCTCATATGTTAATTTATCTTAAATTTAATATTTTTCCTCTATAATTTTTTTATTGACTTTCTATATATCTTTTAATATATTTTGTTTCAATTTGATGAAGAATGTGAATATTCTCTTATATTCTGTGACACATATTATACTGAGAGAAAAATATACATATTTCTCTTATTTGATGATACGGAAGCCAATGTTCATATAAAATCGGTAGTACAACATTGATTGAAAGCTCCGGAAGAGCTAATCTATTATTATCTGGGAGATAAAATTGGCTATGAATAATTCATTATTTTGTAGTAAGTCCCAAAGAAACTTATTAAGCTTCAAAGCTATTTGCCAAAATGATTATCAGATTGAGACTACAAATAATGGTATAAGTAAATATCTATGCAAAGGTATTAGATATTTCTCCCAATTTGTACTACACAAATATCGCGTGGTTGAAACACATGCTTGGGTAAATCAAATGAAGATTGATTCCAATAATTTTATTATTTGACATGACCGGTTGGACAATCCCGGATCAAGCATGATGCGAAAAATTATTGAAAATTCAATTGTCATCCATTGAAGAACCAGAAGATTCTTCAATTAAGTGAATTTTCTTGTATTGCTTGTTCTCAAGAAAAATTTATTATTAAATATTCACCAGATAAATTGAGATTGAACATTTTACGTTTTTAAAACATATAGAGGGTGAAATATATGGGCTCATTCACCTATCATGTGGACCATTCAGATAATATATGATTTTAGTAGATGCATCTATAAAGTGGTCACATGTATGTTCATTATAAACTTGCAATTTGGTGTTTGCGAGATTGTTTGTTCAAATAATGAGATTAATAGCATAATTTATGGATTATAAGATAAAGACAGTTTGTCTTGATAATGCTGATGAATTTACATCTCAGGCTTTATGATTATTGTATAACAACTGAGATCACAGTTGAATAGCCTGTTGTTTATGTTAATATCCAAAATGGTTTAGCTAAATTATTTATTAAATGTCTCCAATTAATAGTTAAACCATTGGTTATGAGAACAAAACATCATTTGTATGCATCAGGCCAAAATGTTGTCATAAATTCTCCTTGTTACAATTGGCTTATGGTCAGAAGCAAAATATTTATCATCTTAAAATTTTTTTTTGTATGTGCGGCTTATGTTCTAATTGCTTCACCACAGCGCACAAAGATGAGTTCCCAAATAAAGTTGGGAATATATGTTGGATATGAATCTCCTTATAAAATGCAATATATTGCCAATGATAGGAGATTTATTTAATGAATTAATTTTTCCAACATGAGGGGGAGAGAATAAACAGTTGGAAAAAGAAATTGATTGTATGCATTATCATTATCTCATTAGATCCTCGCACTGAACATTGTGAACTTGAAGTTCGAAGGATAATGCAATAAATATTATGAATCAACTGCCAGATTTGCTGACCTGCTAAGAGTTACTAAATCTCATATTTCAGCTGTAAATGCTCCAATTAGAATTGATGTCCCAACAGGACAATCTATCAGTGCAAATGAAATTAAACCACGTTTAAAACGTGGAAGATCAATCGGTTCCAATGATAAAATCCTAGAAAAAGAAAGGAGCAAATGATCAAGATGATCATAATATGGAGACAATTGATTATGAAGATCCTGAAAACATAACTTTCTATAAAACCCGAGAAGAGGCTCGGTTCCCTGAAAATAATGAAGAGATCTCGATTAGTTATGTCATTACAGGAAAAAGATAGAACAAAAAAGATAAAGTTGTTGACAACATTTTTGCATATTATGTTATTGTTGAAATAATACAACAAGACAAGGATCTTGAACATAAATTTGTTGATGAATATAAATCAAGAAATTATTGGCCAAAATGTAGAGACGCAATTCAAGCAGAATTGAATTCGCTAGAAAATAAAAGTTTTTGGACTTGTAGTCCAACATCTGAAGGTATAAAGCTAGTGGGGTACAATTGAGTTTTCTGCGAAAAAATGAAATGAGAAAAAAATGAAATTGTGATATATAAATCATGAATTATGACACAAGAATTTTCGCAGATGTCTGGCATTGATTACATGGAAACATGTTCTATTGTGGTGGATGCAACCACCTTCAGATATCTTATTAATCTGGCAGTATATGAAAATTTTGACATGCGTCTAATGGATATTATTACAGCCTATTTATATGGCTCACTCGAGTGTGAAATATATATGAAAATCCTTGAAGGATTCAAAATGACTGAAGCATATAAAAATTCCTAGGAAGTTTGTTCAATAAGGCTTCAAAGATGATCATGGCATATATGATATAATCTTTAATGGATATTTACTAAATGAAAAGTATAAAAATGATTCAATTTATTATTGTGCCTTTATTAAATGATATGGATCTAATTTTATTAAGTATATATGATGATGATTTAAATATCATCAAAACTCCTGAAGAGTTTCCAAAAGCAGGAGATTATTTGAAGAAAGTTGAAATGAAAATCTTAAAAAGACAATGTTTTGTCTTGACTTGTAAATTGAGCATTTGACGAATGAAATATTCGTTCATCAATCGACTTATATAGAGAATATTTTGAAGAGATTTTATCTAGATAAAAACATCCATTGAGTACCCCAATAGTTGTGAGATCGCTCAATATAAAGAAAGATTCATTTCGACCCCAAGAAAATAGTGAAAAATTTCTTAGTCATAAAGTATCATACTTAGTGCAATTGGAGCATTAATGTATTTTGCTAATAGTATAAGACCAGATATAACATTTTCTATTAGTGTATTAGCAAGATTTATCTATTCTCCAATATGAAGACACTGAAATATTATAAAACATATATTTCAGTATATTCGAGAAATTATTGATATGATATTATTTTATGAATGTAGACATCAACTTACTTGTTATGCAGATGCAAGATTTTTATCTGATCTATATACAACTAGATCTCAAACAGGCTATTTATTCACAAGTGAATGTTAGCTATTTTATATTTGGTTTAGATCAATGATACAACACATTCAGGAAGCATGCAGTCTTCTATTAGAAGAAGATGTTTGAACAATATTATATGAAGATTATGCTGCATGCATAGTTCAATTGAAGCGATAATACATCAAAGGAGATGGAACGATACATATTTCACTGAAATTATTCTTCATTCATGGTCTTCAATGAAATGGTGAAATCGATGTTCAACAAACTCGTTCAAGTGATTATTTGACAGATTTATCTATTGAGAAGTTGCATACTTCAAATCTTGAGAAGCTAGTATATGATATTGGAATGTACATATTTAAAGATACTCAATGATGTTATCATCAGGGGGAGTAAAATATGTGCTGCACTCTTTTTCCCTTAACCAAGGTTTTGTCTCACTGGGTTTTCCTAGTAAGGTTTTTAAATGAGGTAGCTACCAATACATATTATTTAGATATGTATACTCTTTTTTCTTCACTAAGATTTTTTCCCATAGGGTTTTTTCTTAGTAAGATTTTAACGAGGTACATTATCTATTGATGGACATCCAAGGGGGAGTGTTATAAATAATATTGATTGTGGATATCCATCACCCTCCAATAGACAATACTTCCAATTGAAGATCTTAACCACCTCAGCATACAATCTTGGTGATTCACATTCCTATCTTAATTGAAGATTACAGTGATCTCAACACGCAATGTTGGCAGTCAATATTTCCATTCTATGCACCTTCTATCTTGGGCGGCAATCTATCTTTTCATATCAAGAATATTTATTATGTGCAAGAATCATATATTGTATTTCCATATCAGAGTAGATGCTCCTTCTATTATAAATATGTAATGCACTCAACTGAATGAATTACTTCTGATTGATCTTGTTCTAGTTTTATTCTTTGTCTCTGATTTATTCTCTTTATTTTATAACAATATTATTATTATGGTAAACAAGAAGTTTCATTGTACCCAAAAAAAATTTCAATATTTAGAAATGAATGGAATTAAAATTATACTTAAGAAAGAAGAAATAAGAGTAGATACAATTTTGGATAATAAGTTGGTTGGTTGGGTTTTTTTATTTTTTATATATATAATTTTTTTAAGCATGCATTGGTGATGAACATGAAGCAAATGCATAATTGGCATTATACTTGTTATAACAACTTAAAGTTCCTCATCGAAACATCATAGCCTAAGATACTTGACCATTTGTATCTTACCATCTACCTTATATTGTTAAGTGATGAAAAAGAATTATGACTATGAGCTTTCAAATGCTAAGAAGGAGACACTGGAGGAAATCATAAAATATATCTAGTAAGTCCAATTTTCATTTTTAAATGGACTAAATTCATAGTTATTGCACAATTGTCGCCAAATATACTTGCTTAAATACATATATTTTCTAACGATCTTTTGTTAATATGTGCTTTTTATATTTTGTATTGGTGTTTTTGGTAGCTGGCGGTCCAAGGACATTGATAACTCATACAATGTTTCAGACTATTTCTAGAAACAACTAAAAATGATGATCATTTGCAAAGTTTTAGAGACCTTTGTTATGAGTTTTCATAATTGGACTACTAACTGCATATTTTGTTCGAAGATGGCATTGAATTTCGTTGATTTGAACAAGTTTCTGCAGTACCTTGACTTCCCGAAATCAACTACAAATTTTATTGAGGTTAGAAAATGGGCTGATGCCACCATCATTGCATATGAGCTTTAGAGCCCTTTATTAAGAATTTTAGATACGTCTATGTGTTTGTTAACAACAGACACTATTGACGGCGATTTTCTATTCCTGAGCCTCTAATGCTAATGCCCTCCATCACGATCTCAGCAATATTGATTTCTTATGTACAGACATTCTTATTCTTGGTTTTATCCAACATTTGTACAAATTAGAGGAATGTTCAATAATAATCTTCTAACTAGGGTTGTACGAGCCTAGGATCTTGGAAAATAACCATTTTTTGTTTTTTCAATCAATGAACGCTTTTTTTTGGATTTTTAAAAACGCCGTGTGGATGCTTGAAAGCCACAAAATTCGTGTGTTTCTCACCATGAATAAGACATTGGATGATGGGGAAAGTATATTTGGATTGGAGTCTCTATTTCTTCTAATCTCTTTTATTTAGTATAACATGAGAGTCTATGGGTGAGGGGTGGTTAGTATCATTACAATGTACTAGAACATAGTAGTTATTGTAATGATACGTCCATTTAGGTGGGAGTTACGAGAGTTATATCAATATAAACTCTTTTTACTTTCTTCCTTGTATATGATGAAATTAGTGCTTGTGTTTATGCATTTAGCAAGGTACTAGTTCAAGATATATGTGGTCACACCGGTGTCCGCTAATAAAAATACACGCAAATTACATATATACCCTGTGAGTTTGTACACTATTGTGCTTACAACCTCTATGTTTCAATTGATATATCAAACATAATTATTTGGGTAAATATCACTTACCTCCCCTCTTAGCTGAACAAATAGCACTTACATCCCTTCTTAGTTGGATAATATCACTTACCTTCCCTCTTACCTAGCAAATATATCAAACACCTCCCTCTGTTAATTTTCTCGTTTAAATTTAACTTTTACTGTTAAATTTTTTTCTAAAACCCAAAACTACACAAATTTTTTATTTTAAACCTTAAATTATTGTAATCACCCTAACAGTTAAAAAACTAAATTACCCTCAATTAAAATAGTTATTAAAAAAATCAAAACTGCATAATTAAAATTAAAATTATCTTTAATTATTAAAAGCTCAACATACCCTTTTTTTTTAAAAAAATTATCAAACAATTAAAAAAACCCAAAATAGTAGTACTTGTTTAATTTTATCAACATATCCTTTTTCTTTTTAATTGCATTTTTAATTTTACTTAATAGTAGTACGCATTTTTTTAATTGTTTCATAAAAAATAAAAAAAATAAAAAAGAGAGGGTATGTTGGGCTTTTAATAATTAAAGATAATTTGGTTTTTAACTATGGTGTTTTGGTTTATAATAATTATTTTAATTGAAGGTAATTTAGTATTTTAACTGTTAGGGTGATTACGGTAATTTAGGGTTTAAAATAAAAAATATATTTAACCAAGGATAGTTTGGGGTTTTAGAAAAATATTTAACGGTAAAAGTTAAATTTAACCGAGAAAGTTGACAGAGGGGAGGTGTTTGATATATTTGTTAGGTAAGAGGGGAGGTAAGTGATATTATCCAACTAAGAGGGAGTGTAAGTGCTATTTGTCCATCTAAAAGGGGAGGTAAGTGATATTTACCCTAATTTTTTTGATTTGTTGAAATAATGGGGTTTAAGTGACTTTTTGGCCAATATATAACACCAAGTCGGGATCCTCCATCAGCTGGAGTGAGGATTGTGCTCCCATCACATCTTTCATCATATATTTAAGAGAGTGATTCATATCTGATCCACTTTGTTAGTACTTAAAGATTGATCTCACTCCTAAATATATGGTGGAAGAGTGTGAAGGGTGTACATATCCTTTTCCCCAATGGGTAGAGGATCTGGACTCTATAACTCGATATATTGGGTAAAAAATTTTAGTCGGGGGCATTAAACCTTCAATTAACTTCATTTCGAACAACCTAATTTTAGTTGGGGGCATTAATTTCATTTCGAACAAATAAAGCTTATAATGTTTTTAACTCCACCATTTATTAAATGTGTCTTTCCTAACTAGGGTGACACATGAATCTTATTTCTCAAACAGATAAAACTAAAATCATACAATATTTGCTTGACAAAAGGAGAGTACTCAAAACTATGAGGAAGAGGGAGCTTCCAATTAAGGTACTTAACCCTTGCTCTATGTCCAGAAGGGCGAACTAAAATGGATTTTCTTTTTTATTTTTGTATTAATTTTCATTATTATTTTCTAAGAATTTTTCATTTTGACATACCAAACTTATTCCCGACAACTGTCATCAAAACATTTTTCATTCTTGACCAATAATGAATTCTTGTACTTATTTCTTTTAAATAAGCATAATAGAGAATGAGAATTGACACAAAAAAGAGCCTTAATCCCAAAATGTAGTTACTCTCCCTCGCTCTTTGTGTTTTGTTTTTTTAGGTGAAAAAGGGAATTAATCAATATTTTTTTAGAAGAATCAATGTATAAATGAATTAATGGAAATGCTGAAGCTTCTGCTTCATTTGATTTCCTAGTGGATAAAAGTAGCAATGGGTAGCCCATCAGGTATTCAGTTGGGCCTCGGCCTGTAGCTTCTCTAATTGGTTTGGGCTGGTTATGAGCTTGTAGAAGCCCAGTGAATTCAGGGCTAGGCCTAAAACTGAATCAATATTCTCTCTTTTGGGTAGAAAGACTAACTTTATTGAGACTACTGCAAAGAAATGGAGTGAACTTGAATGCTGCGCATATAATTAGCAACACCTGCTACCAACGGTCAAGATCAAACCTCGACCATGATTTCAAGCTTGATTGTCCATTTCATAGGTGGTGAAAACGAAACTGGATGGTCGAGATTTCAATCTATCATAGGCAGCACAATACAGAGCATTAAATACATAGGACTGAAGTTAAACCCCAAAGAAACACCTAGATGAATAAACTTCTCAATCTTGGGAGTGAAAATGGGCCAATATGTTGATCGTGGGAGTGACAGAGCCCTCCTTGTTAGGGCGATTGAGAAACAATTTGATACCCTTGGAACATGACCAAAAACATAAAAAAAACAAGAAACCTGCATAGTTCAAATGCATCATCTAAAATATATTGAACGAATAAGAATCCCCACGTTTCAATCACTAATGCACCAAAGCAAGGAAATTGGAGCAAGCCTCTAGTCGTAGCATTCTAAGCCCTAACGCCAGATAAAATTCTCCCTAAATCAATAAGGCATCTCGCATAAGAATAGAGTCGAACCAACTCTCTTGAAGATAGAAAAAAGTACACACAAGATGAATAGTGGAGCATACACACAAGCAAGACATACTGAAATATAGTACTTGGCTGGGGATTCATTATCTTCATTGTTGGAAGGAATTCCAGTTGACATGGAAACTTCCCCTTAATATCAAAGTGAAAACTCTGAGAAACGATGGAAGAACAAACCATTAAATAAAAGGTAAAAGTGAAAACTTTGGAAAACGATGGAAGAACAAATTGACTTTGCCCCACCATTGCTTGAAAATGAAAATCAAAGTGCCAAAAAGAGATTTGTAGAGAAAAAAGGATTGCTGAGCCTCAACAAGATGGATTTTCTTAATTGACAAACCAAAACACCCC
Source organism: Hakea prostrata (assembly GCF_041222555.1). Lineage (NCBI taxonomy): Eukaryota > Viridiplantae > Streptophyta > Magnoliopsida > Proteales > Proteaceae > Hakea > Hakea prostrata. The sequence continues at coordinate 58,161,127 of NC_142606.1, forward strand.
TGTATCAACATTCAAAACTAAGTTTAATGTGATCAAATAAAAAAATATATATTATTATTATGGTAAACAAGAAGTTTCATTGTACCAAAAAGAAAAGAAAAAAAAATCCAGTATTTGAATTGGATAATAAATTGGTTTTTATTTTTATTTTTTATTTTTATTTAACATCATAGCCTAAGATACTTCAACATACACAAATTTTGTATCTTCCCATCTACCTTATATTGTTAAGTGATGAAAAAGAATTATGACTATGAGCTTTCAAATGCTAAGAATGAGACACTGTAGGAAATCATAAAATATATCTAGTAAGTCCAATTTTCATTTTTAAATGGACTAAAGTCATAGTTATTGCACAATTGTCGCCAAATATACTTGTTCAAATACATATATTTTCTAACGATCTTTGGCTAAGGTGTGTTTTTAATATTTTGTATTGGTGTTTTTGGTAGCTGGAGGTCCAAGGACATGGATAATTCATACTTCAGACTATTTCTAGAAACAACTAAAAATGAAGATCATTTGCAAAGTTTTAGAGACATTTGTTATGAATTTTCATAATTGGACTACTAACTGCATATTTTGTTCGAAGATGGCATTGAAGTTTGCTAATTTGAACAAGTTTCTGCAATAGCTTGACTTCTCGAAATCAACTGCAAACTTTATTGAGGTTAAATGGGCCGATGCCACCATGATTGCATATGAGTTTTAGAGACCTTTATAAGAGTTTTAGAGACGTCTGTGTGTTTGTTAACAATAGACACGATTGATTTTTTTACTTTGTTTTTATCCAACATTTGTACAGATTAGAGGAATGTTCAATGATAATCTTCTAACTAGGTTGTACGAGCCTAAGATCTTGGAAAATAACCATTTTTGTTTTTTCATCAATGAACGCTTTTTTTGTGGATTTTCAAAGATACTATGTGGATGCTTAAATGCCACAATTCGTGTGTTTCTCACCATGAATAAGACATTGGATGATGGGGAAAGTATATTTGGATTGGAGTCTCCATTTCTTGTGATCTCTTTTATTTACTATAACATGACTGTCTATGGGTGAGGGGTGGTTAGTATCATTACAATGTACTAGGACATAGTAGTTATTAAATATTGCTAAATGCATAAACAATACTTTGAACGAGTACCTTGCTAAATGCATAAACACAAGCACTAATTTCATCATACACAAGGAAGAAAGCAGAAAGAGTATATATTGATATAACTCTCGTAATAGTGGAATCCATGGATTTTACTCAATACCCAAGAATGGCTTAATTCACGTTTTTAGGCAAAAAAGTGAAATCCCTGAATTTCTTGAATCCAGAGATGTTTTACAACCAAACAGGTATAAATCTCCAATTCATGAATTCGGAATTTGAAATCTCTTGGATTCAAATAACCAAACATGCCCTTAGTACATCTTTGGCATGGAAATGATGTATTTCTCAAGTAAAGAGTAAGACTTTATGGGAGGAATATTGTATGCGTTTTGAATTTGAGGGTTAAGCTTATCGTATCATGCAGAAACATCTTGACTAGATTTCTACTAAAATTGAAGTACAGTAGGTTAGAAAACTATGCATTGCAGTAGTGACTGAAATAAAAAAGCTTGCTTTCACTTTTTTGGGGGTGGATTTTCATAAGTGTTAACCATGTTCAGGTTGTTTTAGTTTGAATTAAGTAATTTGCTACCTTAGAACCCTAGTTCATCTTGTTACTCAAGAATCAAGCTCATCATCTTCCCCAATTGAATCGATGGTTTATTAGAATAGGGTCACTCCCATAAGCTTGTGCTGTTGCATTCTTCAGTTTGGATCTCGTTTAGAAGAATAGATGAAGAACTGGAACTAGATTCTTTGGCTGAGCAATATATATGCTAGATGACAATAGGAAGAAATATTAAAATCCATACTGATCGGATGAGACTGAAAGTAGGGATTTAACTTTCAACCCACAGTGATCAGGGCTAGTGCTTGGTTGTCAACCTCCAGCTACCTAGTTTCTGCATCCACAAGTATGTGACTTAACAAAACATCATGTGCTGGATAGTTCCTTTCATGAGCACTGCACTGATTGTTGTTGGGGATGTCGCCATGTACACAAACAAATCTTCCTTGAGAGATGGTCGAGCTAGTATTGCTAGTGACTTGAGCTTCCTTTTGAACTCTTCGAAAGCTTCTTGGCATTCCTCGGTCCATAAAGTGTCCCTGTGTTTTTCCCTAATTTTTCAAAGCTTTGGAGAATGGTAAGCACTACACTGATTGTTGCTGGGGATGTCCAAGTACACAAACAAATCTTCCCCGAGAGATGGTCGAGCTAGTATTGCTGGTAACCCGAGCTTCCTTTTTAACTATTCGAAAGCCTCCTGGCATTCCTCAATCCATAAAGTCTCATTTTGTTTTTCCCTAGATTTTCAAAGTTTTGGAGAATGGTAAACATCTAATTCTTGACCTTGCTATGAACTGGTTTAAGACTGCAACTCGTCTTATCAAACATTGGATATCTCGCCATGAATGAATACGGCTCTCAATCCGTTATTTCTATAACTACATGTAATCTACCGGACTTTTTGTTTGTTCCCAATCTAGCCACATCATTAAGGTAGAGCTAGCTACTCAGTAGTCCATATTTGGTTCAGACCACGGAACAAAGTGTCAGCTATACATCGCCAACATAGGGTGATATATCGCCCTGTCGTTGGGGGGAGTCTTGGGGGGCGACACGATTCCCCCCAGTGACACTACATATACCAATGTCAACGGTATATCGCCAAAAAATTGGCAATTTTCAGCCATATATCACAAAAAGTCTATTTTTCGGCGATAAATCACCAAATCCACCATATTTAACAAAATTTCATTCGGTTTTTCACCGATTTTTCATTCAATTTTTGCCAAAGTGACATAAGACCTCTACGGGCTTTGGGGCACTGCCCCCACACTCCCGCCCAGGCAACCTCCCCGGACCCCGTCCTCTCTCCGGGGAGCGGGACCCGTATCTGTTGGCAACAAAATGTGAAGCATGAGTCATATTCAACATATGGTCAAAAATAACATGAAGAAACTTGATCATAAAATTAGTATAGTAATGAAAAATTGTTATGGCTACTTCTTGGATGAAGGCTCTTTTTAGTATCAATTCTCATTGTTTATTATGAGATTTTTTTCATTGTTCTAAATGGTTTGGCATCCATTATCATTTTTATTTTTATTTAAAATAATAGAAAAACCTCCAAAATCCACAATGGATTAAAAGTCCATTATGGATTATGGGTGAGAAGTCATTATCCTCATTTATGTGGGGGTACAATAGTAAATGCAGAGTATTTTATAAAATCCCCTCTCAAACTCTCTCAAACCCTAACGCATGCTCTTCATTTCTGAAAAATTCTTCTCAACTACCGGCGGGATTTTTATTTGCTGTTGCCGACGGCTCTAATTGAGCCACATCATCAAAATAGAAATCAACGATCCAGATTTAAACAATGAGGGGTTATTGTAAATATTAATTTTTTTTCTCACATTTTAATCCTTAAAGTTTTATTAATTTACAATAACAGGTCCTCGTCTCGGCTTCCGGCATAGGACAGACTCCAACGGGGAGATCAGGTTGGACCCCAACCTCTCTTTCGATCACCCCTACCCTCCCACTAAAACCATCTCAGATCTTCCAAGCGGCAAGTCTGCTCTAAGAGGGAGACGCCTGCGATGCGAATAGCAGAGAATGATTCAAATCTTTCTTAATCAAACCCTGAGAATCCGGAGCTTGGTAGAGAAGGCAATGGCAACCCAATCGGGTTGGGACGAGGACCACTGCAGCTGTTCGATCTCAACCCTAGCAGTGTAGGTGAGAATGGGATCAAGGCCGCCCACTACTGTCTTCTTCTTCGTTGATATCAATTGTCAGAGATTGAAATTTAAAAAGAAACCAGAGAAGGCTGCGAAAAAAAAGAAATCTGGGTTTTCGACGAAAGTCTAGTCTCTGGAATGAAAAAATGCAAGGATGACATGATGATGATAAGGAAAGGGCCATGGATGGCAAGAGGAAGACGAGATCACTGAAAGATTGTGTAAAAAAGAGATCCAGAGATTGGAGCTCCATTCGATCCAAATGTCTTTTGCCACGAACAGGAAAATCTTGTCGATTGAGATGGGTTAAAAAGCTTAAACCCGACTTGAAAAGTAAGCATTACCAATTCTTTTCTTACATGGATGATGGATGATAAATTCTATGGTTGTTCATTTGTTTCCTTTGCATCTCTGAGTAGTTCTTGTTTTCTACGGGTTGAACCGTCGTTTTGTATCTATTTGAGTTCTTCGGCTATTGCAGATTGTTTTTTCCCCCCCTTTTAATGGATCGCTTGCAAAGTAATAAAAAGATCTGAGATGGTTTTAGTGGGAGGGTAGAGGTGCTCGAAAGAGAGGTTGGGGTCCGACCTAATCTCTCCGTTGGAGTCTGTCCTATGCCGGAGGTTGAGACAAGGACCTGTTATTGTAAATTAATAAAATTTTAAGGGATTAATGTGTGATAAAAAGAAATCCATATTTACAACAACTCCTCATTGTTTAAATCTGGATCGTTGATTTCTATGATGACGTGGCTCAATCAGAGCCGTCGGCAGCAGCAGGCAGCTGCTGCCGCAAACAAAAATCCCTCGCGGTGGGATTTTTATTTGCGGCAGCAGTTACCGGCCCAGATTATGCCATATCAGCAAAGTTTGATCGTGTGGCTGAGATTCAAGTGATGAGGGTTAAGATGTAAATATTGATTTTTACTTTTACATTTTAAAGAATCAAATTTTATTAATTTACAACTCAAGTCCTTCATTTTACCCGATACCAAAAACCCTCTCTCATCTCCATGCTGTGCTTTCTTCTTCTTTCTTCTTCTCCGTCTTTTTCTTCGAAAACTTCGTATTCGCCTCCTCCAGCTCCAATTCACTCTCATCTCTGTTCTCCTGCAAGTATACAATGATATATGTATTTTCTGATTTTATAAAAATTATTTTTCGGCATTTCCGTCAAAAGAACACTAAATCCAGCAACCCGTGGTGGTACAAGCAGTGATTGAGGTTGGATGGACCTACCACATAAGCTTTACGCACATTAAGCTCTTTGTTTCCTTTTTTATCTTTGGGTGGTGGGATTGAGGTTCATCCGGCCAGGTTATGCTAAACACGGTTACATGCTTATGGCAAGTAAAACCAGAGAAAATAAAAATAAAAGATGGGTTCAAGAATTCATGGTGAAACCAGGAACACTTTCCAGAGATCTGTTTAATGCCATAAAAATGGTGTTTAAACGCTTGGAACTGTTTTAAAATAAGGTTCAGATTGGTAACTTTTAACCAAGCATGGTGTGAGAACCCCTCAATGGAATTGCGAGTCATGACCGATTATCACATCCCGTTTCTGCCTAAAGATCATGGTTTGTTTCGCTTCTTCCTCGCCATTTTGTAAACCAGGGGTGCATCGACCATTTTATCTGTTTGCAATCTCTTGATTGGCCTGAACTTCCAATCATTCGATCTTCTTGTTCTTGATTTCTCAAAATTTGTCCTTCGTTTCTATTTTATTCTGCAGCTTGATTTCGATGCCGGCATGTTAAAGAAGGTGGTCTTAGTAGATGGCGCAGTGGTGTCGGCTCCGGGAATCAGGTCCGTAAGCTTGTGCCACCCTCTCGACCTTCCACTTCCTTTGAACTCTCTCACAATCTCATCCAAACCACATGAAACAGAGATGAAGCCGTTCTTGAAGCATCCAATCTCAAACAATCCATGGCAGAATTGGAGAAAAAACTCAACATGCTCGAGGTCTACTGTCACAGCCTGAAATCAGGACTCGAGGTATGCACAAATTCCCCACTCAAAACATCCAAAGACATCGGTTTCAGCTCAGGAACAATGGGGGATCTCAAAGGAATCGAACACCAACACAAGATCGTCGAATCGTTCCTTGGCTCAGTCGCCGAAGCAAGAACTTCTGTCCCAGTTTTGAGCCAATTCCTGTCACTCCAGTTGAGACAAATGGGCGTCAAGGCCTACGAACGCATCTCATCGCTCCTCCAGCCATAAGAACTCAAGAAGCCAGAAAAGAATTTATATAAAATTTGAAAATATGTACATCTTGATAACGGCTGTATACTTACAGGAGAACAGAGAGGAGAGTGAGGAGTGCAGGAGGCGATACGAAGTTTTCAAAGAAGAAGACGAAAGAAGACGAAAGAAGAAGAAAGAAGAAGAAAGCACAGCCATGGTGACGAGAGAGGGTTTTTGGTATCGGGTAAAATGAAGGACTTGATTTGTAAATTAATAAAACTTGATTCTTGAAAATGTAAAAGTAAAAATCAATATTTACATCTTAACCCTCATCACTTGAATCTCAGCCACACGATCAGACTTTGCTGATATGGCAAAATCTGGACCGTCGGCAGCAGCTGCCGCAAATAAAAATCCCTCGCGGCGGCTTCTCAAACCTCCCCGTCTCAATGTTCTCACTGATTCCTACTGTTACTTCTCTTTTCTTCTTTTCCTCCCTTATTGTAACGACAACGATAAAATCTTGAGCTAGGATTTACACCACTGAGTTTACACAACAATCTTCTGAATTGATCGATCTAGTTGTGGAAGAGCTCTTTCTGAGTTGTTAAAAACTTTTGAAACAACTCCAAGCTTCTTCTGTCTAAATCTTCAAACCGCAACTTGTCTGAGAAACGAAGCACAAAATTTTCAAACTACAACTTGTCCGAGAAACGAAGCACAACTCAAGAGTCCTCAGCTCCTCCAGAAACTCTCCCGACGGGATTCTGGTAGCTAAGAAGGATAGCATTTTGTTCCCAAATAAAATGATCTGGGTGGACTTCTTCTTGCCTTCTAACAATTTCTAATATTGTTTCAGCTCCTGCGTTTTTGTTTCGTTTTTTGTTGGGGACTTATCCGACCTCCAAGAACAAGAGAAGCCTACAAGGTAGGATCTCGCGATCATCTGTTTCAGCTTTTTTTGGGAAGTCTGTGCCCTGTATTGAACAATATGGTTTGGGATTAAATGCAAAACAAAGGCTATTAGTTGTCAAGACAAATTGGGTTTAAAATTGCTAGGCAATGGGCTTGGTTTCCTTTTTCTATCTGCTTCGTATGAACACGGAAGGAAAAAAAAGCAAGCAAGAAAGATCATTGAGACTTTGAAATTAGGACAATTTCTTAAATTGCAATTTATTTTTCTGATCTAGTACCTCTTAAGGCAATTTTTCCTATAAAAGTTCCTTTCCTCCCTGGTGCTTTCATCTACTCTTGTCACTCACTAGTCATACCCAGCAAGCCACATGAGCAGAAAATTGGTGAACATCAGCAGAGGACTCATCAAATTCCAGAGTCACCTCCAACTCCAATATCGATACTTGGAAACCAATTCAATTTCTGATTCAAATCTCTCCCTAACCCACCTAAAACCCAACTCACCTGTCGATCCTGCTCAGCTACTTCGGGTCTGTACGATCCTCTACCAACAACAGAACGCGGTGGAGTCAAAGCTACACTCACGCCTCTGTAAATGCGAATTCAATCTTTCTCACGAGTTCTTCCTTCAGGTCTGCAACAAGTTTCTTTATTCATGGAAACCCATCTATGCATTCTTCAAGTTCACCGAAACCCAGCCGGGTTTCACTCATTCGTCGGTCTCCTTCAACAAGATGGTCGATGTGATTGGGAAGTCAAGAAACATCGAGCTTCTTTGGGAGGTGTTACAGGAGATGGCCAGACGACGGCTTGTTAATGATAGAACTTTCAGAATTGCTCTGAAATGTTTGGCATCGGCGAGGGAGTTGAAGAAATGTGTCGAATTTTTCCATTTGATGAACGCCCATGAGTTTACTTACAATGTGGAGACTCTTAACAAGGTTGTTGAGACTCTTTGTTGTAATAAGCTTGCAGTTGAAGCTAAATATATAGTCTTCAAGTTAAAGCCTTGGATCAGACCATCTGGTGTCACTTACAAATACTTGATTGTTGGGTTCTGTGATACTGGTGAGCTAGTTGAAGCAGGAAAAGTTTGGACTTTAATGGTGGATGACGGGTTTCTGCCAGATATAGATGCAGTTGAGAAAATGATGGAGACTCTTTTCAAATCAAATCGATTTGATGAGGCGTTGAAACTTTTTCAGTTTATGAGAATAGAAAGGATTAACGATTTAGGTTTGTCAACCTACAAGCTTGTGATCACTTGGTTGTGTAAAAAGAATAAGTTAGCCCAGGTTCATATGGTGTTTGAAGAAATGCGGAAGAGAGGAATCAATGCAGATAACCAGACATTTGCAGCACTAATTTGTGGGCTTTTAACCAAAGGGAGAGTCAGGGAAGCATATAAGATAGCAGGTGAGATTGAAAACCCAGATATAAGCATCTACCATGGCTTGATTAAAGGGCTACTGAACCTGAAAAAGCCGACTGAAGCAACTCAAGTATTTAGGGAGATGATAAAAAGAAGGTGTGAGCCGACTATGCACACTTACATCATGTTATTGCAAGGACACCTAGGGAAGAGAGGAAGAAAGGGGCCTGACCCTATTGTCAATTTTGATGCCATCTTTGTTGGAGGCTTGGTTAAGGTGGGGAAGCTTTTAGAAGCTACCAAGTTTGTGGAAAGGATGATGGGTGGTGGAGTTGAGGTGCCTAGGTTCAATTACAATATGTTTTTGCACTGTTTTTCAAATGAGGAAGGTGTTGTAATGTTTGAGGAAGTGGGCAAGAGATTAAGGGAGGTGGGATTAGTTGACCTTGCAGACATATTTGGGAGGTATGGGGAAAGGATGGCTACTAGAGATAGGAGGAGAATACGAGTAGCAGAACCATGAAAATAGCTCCTGAAAGTTCATCTGATTATTGGAATTGAATGGTAGGACAGTGGCTTACATATAAAGGGATCTGGAGAAATGGAATTTAACTGGATCACAAAGAAATTTACCTGAGTCTTCTACATATCGTTTATCCATTCCTTGTGGACAGATGACTTCAAGCTAGGTAGACATGATGCAGAGATCACATGTATTCTTCTAATTAGAACTACGAAAAAGAATCATTATACAGGTTGGAATCTCTGTTACAAATTAGTCCTTTTAAGCTCTTGCTGGTTTTATTTCTTATTAAGAGACAGCAATTTTGGAGTTCTCCCTCAGCTCACTTTCAGGAGTTACATAGTCAGTTTTTGTTTCCTTTTTAATGCTTTGTTAGGGGGTGGATCTTGTCGGTTGGCAGGTTTCCAGTATTGCCTATAATGATTTATCTTTGTGAGTTTTATAAATATTGTAAAGCTGCTAGCAGCCCCAATGTCCCCCTCCCCGGGGCAACGATTTTGAACTAATAGAAAACTGGCTTTCTTTCTCTACCAACTTCGTTGTGATTCAGTGACATGTATGGTGGGGACTTTGACATTGCCTTCCTTTTTGTCATATATTCTTTTTGCCTGCAATCAGATTTCAAGTAAGCATCTTGTGCAGCATTTTTCTACTGTTGGTTATCTGATTCAATTTCATGATGCTATACTGAAATTTGTTGCTGTTCTGGGTAATAATTTGACCCGAGTTAGTGACTGTTATTACATATTTGGCTGATCAATAACTTATCTTTTGAGAACTACATTTTCCCATATCAAAACCTGCTTATATTATTCCATTTCTGTGTGCACTCACTGCATCAGAATCAATTGTTCGTTTAATCTGAGATTCTGACTTAACCTACAGGGTGGGCCTTTGATCAGAATAGGATCAGATTCACTGGTGTTGATTTTTATATTTGAAATCTCAGATTCTGTTGTGCTTTTGGTTACTTTGCATCAAGTCATGTCTTTCAGTTTTCCCATGGTATTTCATTAAAACTTTACAGAACTGTATGTCTATCTAAGATTGCCTTCAATCTAAATGTTGATTCATTTACATCAGCTTTCTCCTAAAATCTGGGAACTTTTTAAAGTTAGCAGTTCTTTTGGTTGGTTTCTGAAAATTTTCCTTTGGTGGCCTAGAACCATATTTTAGTATTATAATTTGACACGAATTGAATGACTGCACTGGTATTCTCAGATGGGTTTTATATTTAAGATAAAAGGCAAAAATGAAATGGCTTGACAGTGTACTTAATGTAAGAACCCTGATCAATATCATTACTATTTTTTGGTACTCCAACTTCAGGAAGATAACATATGCATATATGCCAGATTTCTGTACTAAATCTAATAGAGGAAGAGTTCTATTGATATGCAAAGAAAATGATAAACATTACTGGACTTTTTACTAGATTGTTCATTCTCAGGATCTGTCGCCAGGGATTCAATGATATGTCAACTATTCGATTTCTAATGGTTCTTGTGTCTGAATCATATGTGAAAGAAGTATTAGAGATAATGTGCAGTTGATTCAAAGTACTACCATAAACTAGAGTGTTAATATCTTGTGAGCTTGGGCTGAGACCTGTGCCATTTGCTCCACTTTCACCCTCATTGCAGATGTTAGCAAGGAAAAACATGTGTTTCCTTCCATACTTATATAAAGATCCACAATGTGTCTCAAAAGTCCTCACCTGCAAGAAAAGCAAATGAATTCTCAGAAACTTATCTTGAATCAGGATAACCTTCTACAAGATGGTATTGTAAGAATTGGGTCACTTACCATTGCCTTAAAGCAATCCCAATCATCTACAAGAGGCCGCCCTCTAGGACGAACAGCATTGAAAACCTCTGAACCATTCTCAGTTCCAAACATAAGCTTTGCAATAAGTTCAACACTCTGGTCTATGTGCACCCTATGAGACATTGCATTGACGTACCGCTTTCGAGCTGCAAGTTTCATTGGAGAGCCTTCTGGAGATTTGGTCAACTAATAAGAGAACAATGCCCCCCCAGGGAAACCCAAAAAAAGCAAAAGGTCAGAGGAAGAACAGGCCTTGTTTACTATTATGTAGTGAACATGGATATAAAGTCATAATACATGAAACAAAGCTGTTCTCTAAAGGTTAGAAGTCTTAGTTTACAGGTTCTCATGAGGAAGTGACTACAGTTAGCTGCAACCAACATTGAAAAACACAGTAAAGATTCATGAAGCCCTATAATGTGAGATTTTGACCAAACCTTGTGCCATAAATAAAGAAGATCTGCATCCAATTGCTTCACAGACACTGTTAAAGATGGGAAAGACTTTTCTTCTGTGAAGTTTGAATTTTCATTTGCTCCATTTGTACCCATATATTGAGCGACGTGCTCCTTGCTAAGACCTAAATTCCCATATTGCTGAACATGGGAGCCTGAATCTAGTGTCCTCTGTTTAACCTGAAAATGCTTACAGATAGATTTCTTAGACATATATGTAGAATCAATCAAAGTAATAAAAGCACAAAGTTCAAGTGTTTACCCGCTCATACTGCTCCTCCAGAGTTTCAGTCCTCAAGTTGTTTCGATCACTGCCCACAAATATAAAAGTTACTAATTTTTCTCTCTGCCTAAGACAACACATAGATGAAGGAGTGCAGTTACAAGTTGATCATGAAAGCAAGTGAGCTTCAATGAGAAATATACCTATCTTCCATCCATGAAACTCTGTACATGTCACCCAAACATGGATAATTTTGATAACTACAGTAGGTTGCATAACTGTCCTCTTTTGCACTTGAAGCTGTTGTTGCATAGATATTTAATCCCTTCGGTAGAAGGCCCTCAAAAATACTCCCACCATAACAAGCTTCAAGATAGAAAACCTACAATTTCACATATACAAAGAACTAAGCAAGAAAACATTCTCTCCATGAACCTTGAAGAACACAAACAGTATGTAGAATTTTTTTTACCAAACTCTTGTATGTCCCTGAAGCATGTTTTTTCTTTAAAACATCTATTGGATCATGTGCATATAGGGTATAACCACCAGGCAACCCTGAAAAAGAAAACAATGACCACAGAGCATGTCAGTTTCATCAAACCACCAAGCCTTGATGGCCAAAATTTAGGATTTAAACGGTGAAGAAAACATGAAACCAAGGTTAGAAGGCTTAAGCATGTATGGAGTTACTAACCAAGAGCTCCAGGACTTCCATGGTCACTATAGTAAACAAAGATATGGTCATGTGGACCACTGTCCACAACCTTTCCACTGCCCCCTTTAAGAGCAGTTTTGTTTCCAAGTAGAACAGCAAAAACGTTGTCAATATTAACATCTTTTCCAGTGTAATCCTGGAACAGGTCAGTTTCCATACATGAGATGAAACAGTTAACCAGAGAAACAGAATTAAAGTAGGGTTAGGTCTGAATAAAACTTAAAAATAAAATAACCTTTGGAACTCCTTTATAAACATCATGACCATTTGGTTTATTGATGATGATGCCTGGTGTAGGGTTTCCCTTATTTGAAGCAATGTCATCAATTCATCATACATGAAAACAATAATGTTTTCATCACTTAATCCACGTTTTCTCTTGATCTGGTATGCATGGCATACATCAGCCTGATAAAAATAAGAACAAAAACCATAAACATGTTAAAAATTTTCAAGATCAAACTAAAATTACTAAACAACTATAACATCAGTTAAGTGCTCATTCCTGGTTGGGATTATGGACAAAAGAGTATTTTGATCAAAGAATAGGTCAGAGTAAGTTATCAAGGCTATTTTGGTCATTAAAAATTTAAAATTTAAATTTCACCCCTAATCAACCATTAAAGCATAGTGAAATGATAGATTGTAAAATAGGAGATATATAAGTAACTGTTAGAAACACATGATATATTCACTGGATTGTTAGTTAACTCAGGAGTCTTGACCCTTGACCTGTCAAATTGTGCTCTCATCACACCTCCCCACCACATGTTTTGGAAAAGGGCTCACTTCCACCCACTTTATCAATTATTAGACATAAGCCTCCTTCCTAAATATATGATGGAAGAGTGTGAAGGGAGCACAATCTAGATCTCAATTCTAACTCAGGAATATCGAAACTTAGAACTCCTAGTTTGTGCTTGATTTGTTCCTTCATCCCTAAAAGAGTATGTCATATCATTAAAGTTAATGGATTGGTTTAAGTGAATTAGAGTATGTCATTCCCTTTGACCCCCCCCCCCAAAAAAAAAAGCATACCCAATGCACTAATTTTGTCACTTAGACTAAGGGTGTCTACTCTGTGTGAAACCGATATTTAATACGATATTGGTATATGGTAAGGAATACATTTACCTCATATCCCTATGTATGGGTGCTATATAGTTCATTTGTATTATTTTGTCCATACCATTGCACTCTCATTTATCAAACGATATGATAGGGAAAGATGAAACATGAACTGGCCTGATGGACCAAAGGCGGTTGGACTCCAGCCTGAGTGCTGCTAGGAAAGAAGATCGGATTCAATAAAATGAAGGGGTCTCGCCGAGCACTCGAAATCACCAAACCAGAATGCCAGACATACAAGGATTTGATTAATCTAAGTGTCACATACTGTTTTTAAGTGGGATTCAACCACCATCACAAGACGCATTCGACAACCAGGAAAACTAACACCCTGATCAATAATGGTTGAGATAACTCCCTAGTGGCTATATAAAACTTGTTTATTGGGCAAGGACACATTCATTACCCTTATTCCAGCATCAAGGATGTGAAGATCATCACACTTAGAGTCGTTCTTCAAATTGCTTGCATTCACTGACTTGATAGTCAGAGACGTCCTCCAACCACCCTTAGTTGAACTTGAGCACATTGTTTTGTAGGTTTGCACCGGTAAAGAAGTACTGATTGGATTTTTGGAGCAACACGGTACAACTATGTCATACTGATATTATACTATATATTTATTTGGTACGATATGATATAATTATGTAATATAAGCTTAATATTTATTTGGTATGATATGATATAATCATATAATATAAGCGGAATGGTTTCAAGTTTGATAAACAAGAATTAACACCTTATGCTTAGATAGAGGGTCTAGAGAAGGTTCATTTTATTACCTGATGGCAATAGTTAACAAAGCCCATGGAACCAACAATAAGGACGGTCCATTTGGTCCCAATGTTATGACCATCTTCGCCTTTTACTTTGCCGTTTATGAATTCCGTCACCTTCGACGGCAGACTAGTAAGATTCCGGCCATCGACATTTTGGATTGATATTGAGAATAAGAATGAGAGAATAATCCTAGTGAAGAAGCGAGTCATCCTTTCGGTGAAGAAGAGTTATCTCCGTTGAAAAGCATGGAAGAAGGGATCATATCCCTTGTTATAAGGCTTCACTTTTGGAGTCTACTTCTTTAACTTTTTTATTTTTTACTTTTGGTAACGAATTTACTTACTTTAATGAACCTTCCAAAATTATAGAACTTCTTTAATGTAAAAATCTTCAATTATAATTATTTATGAGTTTTAAATGATGCATTATTATTATTTTTTTTGTAAGTTACAAGATGTCTTTTACAACCAAGGGTGTACTGGTGAATTTTCAGCATATGAAACGTTTTGAAATATCTTAAAAAGAAAACGTTTTGCAATGTCATTTATCACCGACTAAGTATGGGATTTTTGTCCGCTACGGTTCTGACATCCTCCGGTTTCCCGTTCTCCCTTGATTTTTGACACCTATTACATTCTAATCCAACGGTCAAAAACATTTCATTTTCAAAATGAGAGTTGGGGCTTGAACGAACTTCTTCCCTCTTCGGCTGCCGCTGTTCTTTCATTTGAAGACCTCAGGTGCCATCGTTCTGCACGAATCACTGGATTTTTGTCCTACGGCTTCAACCATTGTTCTGCCGCTGTTCTTTAGTTGTAATATCAGAAGGTGAAGAAGTTCTGCAACTCTTGACATCTCTCGACCTCTCTACCAGGTAGACTCATTTTTTCATTTCTTTCCCAAACAAAGAACAGAGAAAATTAAGGACAAATCACCGCTCATTGGTCGAGAATCCGATAAATTAATCCCTCTGTTCCACGGATTTGCTCGAATGAATTTTTTTTTTCTTTCAAAGGCAACCGAAATCCCTCTATAGCTGTACTTGGTGGACAAAAATTCATCTTTGGTCTGTCACAATCTCTCTCGCTTTCTCTCCCCCGCTCTTCTCCTCCTTCCTCTGCTATAAATACAGCTATAGAGGGAGAACTGAGTCATAGGTGTCTGCAATTCTGAACTTTGCAGAGTGAGTAGCCAAAAGGAGAGAAAAAGATGGAGAGTGGGTTACTCTGGGTAGGATTGACAGTTCTGATTGGAGGGTTTATTGGGTTTTGCGGATTGCTCAAGAATGTTAATTGATATTATCCCGGTTATATGAATCCAAACTGGGTGATAAACGGGCTAATATCCCTCCAGGCGATATGGGTTAGCCTTTGATTGGCAATATGTGGACTTTCCTCAAAGCTTTTAAGTCCATTGATTCTGATACCTTCTTCACAAGCTATTTCCAGAAGTCAGTAATCTCTTAATTTGTTATTTCTTTAACTTTCATAGTTATCTGTGTTAGTTGTTACTCATTTATGTCAACTTACAAAGCCTGAATGCCCTTGGACTGCCAGAGAATCCCATTCAACCTCAATGAAAGGTAGCAACCAAGAAATTATAGGTTTACCAATTGCATAATTCGGATTAGTCTTCATGCCATTGACGTTTGCAGTTCTCATTGCAGCACTGGTAAAAAGTTGTCATGGGTTCATCTGCAGACCTTATCTGAATTTGCCTGTAGTATGCTTCTCCATGGTTGCAATATGGACAGGATGCTGCATAAATAATTTAAAGCACAATGAAAAGCTGAAGTCAAGTAATTTTTTTATTTTTGGCTTTTTGGGTAAAATTTTCTTTTTTGGAAGGGGGGGGGGGGGGGTTGGGGGAGGGAAGATTGGAGAGTGACAAAAATGTGTAAATATGCATAAAATGAGGACATTGTCGATCTAGATATCCTCTACTGTTCTAAATGTAAGGTGAACGCATGAAACGAAGATGAATATCAAGTATCACCATCAAAAAGATGATGAACAACAAGTAAGTTGGGAGCACTATCAACTAATTGAGAGAAATAACATGCTCAAATCATAGTTGTGTAGGCAACTACATGACCATAGGTGTTACAGCGCTGCTTAGACATTCTATAGTTGAATGATAATTTTGTAACATTGAAGCAATATCGATGCAGTATGACATGAGAATACCAGATGTGGCCGAATGTGTTTTACTAAAAAACAGAATGCCTAATGTGCGAAAGCCAAACATAATAACAAAGCATGGGACATAGTATAAGCATATGACAACAAGACATGTTGGATGCAACAAAAAGACTGGATGCCTATATGACAGTTTGAAAACTGGGGTGCAAATAGATACAATTAGGTACCCTAGGAAGTAGGAAGTCCTCAAGATACAGTACTTTTGTTGATATACTTGTCAACTAATGTAGCCTATCTATACTGGGTACATAATGGGTATGCATGTATATAACTCAATGAGATAAATGTCCTCATCCTGTTGTGTTGCACAGCTAACTTATTTAGTTAGTTCTGCTTTTACAGTTTGCTTGCTATTCTTAGCTTGTTTCCCAGCTAGATTCATACTAGGCAAGCTTCTACTTTGCATCTACTTTACAATTTAACACGCAAGAGTCGACTGCCAAGGTAAATCAATTCTGCTCTTCTTTGGCAGTCACAGTACCCTTTTTCTCTTTTGTTTTGCACCAACAAAAGAAGCTTTTATATGGATCATCAAAGACTTCTTGGTAAACATAACTAGAAGATCTTAACTTTCTATAGAAATTGATTTGCATAGGCAGTGAATAATCAAAAGAACAATTGAAGAAAAAGGGACTGCTTGCCAAATGATAAAAATCATGAAACCAAGCTGATCTATACAGGACTTTGACATCGGTTATACCATGTCAAGGGCCCGGACATAAAAGATAAATACTAATTTTTCTGTTCATTATGAAAAAGTTGAGGAAAAAATACTAATTTTTCTATTCATTATGAAATTTAGCAACTTTTTCATAATGCCACATTGCCAGATAACTTTGACATCGGTTATACCATTTCAATGCTAGAGGGTTGGAGTACCAAGAATGCACTTCTCAATGCTATTTTTTATTTCCCTTTGCCTGTTTTTTATGTTTATGCTGTTCTGCATTTTGTACCACTCAATACTGACAATCATTTTTACTTAGCTTATACCCCAACATCTTCCTGAGGGTGACCAATCCAAGGAGAGGACTGTGCGTGTGACTGGCAATAAAAAGTAGATTGAGGTGGCTAGAGAAATGATAAAAGAAGTTATGAATCAGGTCTGTTTGCTAAACTTGTGTTATTATGGTCCTACTATGTGCAAATAGGTTGTTTGAAGATGTTTTCTTAATTCTTCTGTTATTTTTGTATTACTTTTATGTTGGTTATTTATTGAATATATTTGAGTAATTTGATGATAGTTATTGTATGTTTATCTTGTTTTGAATCTATATCTGGAAGGTTAATTATGATGTGCTGATAAGTTAGTTTCATGATGTAATGGTACTGGACATTGCTTTGCATTTCTACAGCGATGCATTTTATTGGAAAGATTAATTTTATTTTCTACTCTTCTGTAATAATGGTAAGGAAGATAAAGCAAAATATATTGAAGTCTGCTGTTCTTTACTCAAGCAAGTGTCATCTTGGCAGCATGAATATTGTTTCACTGTTGAACTCCATTTAAAATTATTATTGTTAACCTAAGGCCGTTAGTGTTAACCTAAAGCCATTTCTGTCTTTTACCCAGGTGATTTTTGATCTATGCTTTGTTCCTTGTAGTCCCTTTAATCTGTTTCTTATGGGCTTAAGACTCCTCCAGTCTGAATTTTGCATTTTACAAGTTTCTTCATCCTTATGTTTTCTCCTTAAGAGATTGGATCTGTTTACATCCAATCCTTATGGATGTTTTACTTGAATGGGTTCCTTGACTTCAAATTCACTTGATGGGAAATCATATGGTTAAACAGCATGAATTTAGTGTTGATGGCCAATTTATTGTTCAAATCAGTGTTAACAAATGCCTTAGGTTGTTGATAAATGATGCCTACTTTCATATGGCAGGAACTTCTATGCTTATAATGCTTCATGATTTCCTTCTAACACCTCTCAACTAATGAATTTGGTCTAGCCATTGAATTAGCATATGGCGAGTGCAGAAACACATTGACATTATGACTTGTAGAGATTTGTGCTCACCTATTTGGATACAGTCTTGTCTTAATTGAGTTAGCTAGATTTCTTTGCTTGTCTTCATGTTAGATGGTGTTATGTATGGTTTCTTTTAAGATGAATTAAGCCTGAGCATCTGACTGTGTTGCCCATGAAATGAAAATCTGCATGATACATGTGATAAATTCTTCACATTGTTGCTGTTATGTTCCACCATGGGATGAGAGATTATTTGTTTGAATAACACATGAGGGCTTGCCTATTAATTCATGATCAGTGTTAAGGTCACTTAAATGTAGTTTTGAAGATTCTGAGATGTCGGTTGCCATGGTTTATTTATGTTGAAGGTGCCGATTTCGAATTGGTTGGCTTTAACAATGCAGATTTGGCTATTGCCCTTCACATGGGGTCAGCATTGGTTTCTTGGTGTAGTAGACAACTATTCTTCACTCTCATCCACTGAAGACAGGTAACAAGCATTAACCCCCGCAAATGCAGAATGTTTATAGATGGTTAGATTACTTTTAGACTTGAAAACCAAAAATCATGATTTAGTGACACTTCATCGTGTTAAACATAGTATTCTTTAGCGTCCCAATGTTCTATTCATGAGACATGCGTTAGAAAAGGTGTCATACCTGGTGAAGCCATCTTGTTAATATTTGTATGGGTTCAATACTTCATTACAATGCTATGCTAGAAGATTTTAAGTACCATCTAAAAGCATCCATGAATTATTATCAGGTATTGACAACACTATTTAAAGAAAACTGTCAAATCTGAGCTCTCAATAAGAATGACATCATGCCATGTTGAGAACAAGGATGTGCTCTGATCTCAGTATGTTGGGATGATGTCTTAGCCACTGAAGAAACAAAACCATGCAAATTCTGGTCTATCATCATGACATGAATTAAGCTAATACAGTAATACCCATAATATCAAATATTTCCAGAAGTAGTAGCTAGGCTTCTCAGATGGGTAAGATCTCCCAATTGAGGGGACACTTGGACTGGAATAACAAATTCAAATTGCAGTCAGGTTTGGGATGAATCTTCAAGGCTTGGGGTATAAAAAATTCCACTATTTGTTGGAGTTATGAAATATTTAATATAACACAGCAGGCATTCTGGTTCTTTGCTTTAACATGTTTGAAATGTAAAATAATAACAGAAAATGTAAAAAATGTAAAAAAAATAATGGAAAATACAGCAGACAATAATGTAAAAAAATAACGGAAAATGCTGCGAATAAAAGACTGATTGAAATGGGGAAAGAAGGTTGTCTTACAAGATCAGTTGGCTTGAAAATCCACTTGGATCGATGTGTAGAGGTCTGCAAATCAGCCATGGTGACTTTGTTTAAGGGCCTGAACAGAGAAGACTGCAAAGCTGTTAACAGGTAAATGCTTACCATTTTGATTTTCAATTGTTATAGGTGGCACATTATTCAGCTGGGGGCTTGATATTGGCATTATGTACATGGTATTAGCTGGAAAAGCTGAGATCAGTAATCTAAATACTGTATGTGAACGGCTAAAGCTGTGAAGGACTCTTGGTGTATTTATTATATACCTTTGCTAACACTCTTTATGTAGGTAGGTGAATCTTTAGCTCAAATGAAAGAGCACATGGGCCCACCCATGAGAGGTGGTTCGATTCCACTAAAATTCAATATCTTTGTGGGTCTCTCAGATCTTTACTTGGTTCTTTTTTATGTGAAGATTTAGTATAATTTTTTAGATAGCCATCATACAATTTGATTGAATATTTATTTTTCAATCTGATCTTTGGTTAAACAAATGAAGCGTAAAAGCATTTTTGAGACTGACCTTTTTGTTGCCCTAAAAAGAAAAATGAAAGGAAAATTATTTCTGAGTCTTGGTGGACTTGAACCACCATCTCATGGGTGTGACCCTATGTGCTCTTCCAGTTGAGCTAAAGACTCATTTATCTAAGACCTACCTAGCCTCTGGAACCAAGGATTCAGTTTAGCTGAACCTACCAATGTATGTGATTTTTACTTTCTGTTTTTATGCTTTTATCTTTATCTATTCGGAAGGGCCCCAGATGAGGATATATAAGATAGGGTTACCAGTTCAGTTAACAGACATTTTAGATCTCCAACACTATTAATGTTGACTTTGCTTAATCAAAACATAACAACTGGGTTTCCTGCAGGGGAAAAAGTAACTATTTTCTCTTCACCTTAGCTTAGCTTTTAGCTGGTGGCTCCTAATTTCAGTCACTAGTATTGTTTAGTTGCTAATTACACTGCAACCTACCACAATTAGAAAGAAAAAGCCATACAAAGAAGAATCAAAATCTTTTTATAGTACAAATTATGGAAACAACATTTCGCTCAGTCTACTATAGACATATGACTAGTTCCATGGTCTTGGATTTGGTTCCACCTGGATGCAAGTGAAGTTTCAATACAAATATGAATGGTGTAATGATCACAGTTAGAATCCCCTTAAAGCATTTAAAGATAAGCTGATCTGCATTCTTTCAAAAAACCATAATTCATCTATGAATAGAATTTCTATACCTGCCACCATAATGACTAGGAACAAAAGTCATATTGTCAAATATGGTTTTCTT
This sequence comes from Hakea prostrata, assembly GCF_041222555.1. Taxonomy (NCBI): domain Eukaryota; kingdom Viridiplantae; phylum Streptophyta; class Magnoliopsida; order Proteales; family Proteaceae; genus Hakea; species Hakea prostrata. Next base: position 58,181,906 of record NC_142606.1, read on the forward strand.
CAACTTTTTTGCAAACTTGGGAGAGAGCATATTAGATAGAACTTTTGAGTCATCAACAAAATCAGGGTCACCAAGATTCATCCTAACTGCGAATGCATGTTTCAGCACTTCAATTTGCCGATGGATCCCCAGTGAACCAGAAACACCCCCAGGGAATCCATATTGAGCAAGAATGTTTAAAACCTGAAAGAAGAATTGGAAGACATTAAACAATGACTCTAGCCAAACAACCAAAAATGAACTAAGGATACAAATTAAATTACAAGTATCACTGCAGCACCACCAGATGGAGGTGGCATCTCAAGCCTCTTAATATTTGTAGAGATTGGTTCTTCACTCTAACTCGATACTTTTCCAGGTCTTGCATAGTCAGTATTCCTCCAAACTTCTGAACATCTCTAACTAAACTGCAGCCGACAGAACCATTATAGAATGCATCTGATTTTGCATAGTCAGTATTTGTATTTTCATGGTTCAAGTCTGAGTTTGATATTATTTCAGAGGATGTTGAACTTGTACCATAAATTATTTATTATTATTTCAATAAGGTGAGATGTTCTTTGGGTTGTGTCAGCTGTTAGGTATAACCATTGAAGTTAAAAGAATTTCTGTTTGTCTAAGCATTTCTGATTTGTTTAATTCTTTTGATTGTTTACTAGAAGTGACATATGAGTCAAATAATGGTTTTGGTTTGTCAAATTGCTTATTATTCTTGACCTGCAGTTAAAGTCTTTTGGTCTGACATTCTATTCTAAATAGCTGATTATCTATTGGTTACATATATTGGTGCTTGTTCAGCGATCATTTTAGTTCCTGTGGTAGTTCCATCAGGTGTTTTGGTTTTGATGTTAAGAGTTTTAAGCTGTTGAGGGGTGCTTGCAGGATTGGTATCCCACACCTCATTTTCTCCTAACGCAAAAGTCAGCCTAAAACCAAGGAAACCAGCAGGAGATTGACTGCAGTAGGATCAATAAAAGGAACAAAATTAAATAACTCAGATTCTTTTTTCTTTTTCCCCACGCTGTTGTTCTGTTATATATGAATGGAGAACATAAAAGCTAAGGAAAAAAATAAAGAGTTCTGAAACAGAAACAACTAATTCATAAAAACTATTCCCCCCCACAGCACCAAAAAAGAAAAAAAAAAATCTTATAAAACCTAGCTGCTTCATATCAGAATAGAAGTTTCTATCATAGGGAACAAAATAAAATGGTCACAAACTGAAATTAGAAACTAAACTTTGACATCAATAGGATATGACCTTTCTCCATTTGATGGACCTACATGATATTCTACAAAAGCATCCCTATATAACGCAAATATGTGACACACGGCTTACTTGACTAGTGTATGGTCTTTTTCTTCATGTTTAGATCTACACCCTTGAAGTCTTGAATTCATCCTCGAGCTTGGTAGAGATGCGGAATCTGACTTGCATGACGAAATCTTCAAGTAGAATGCAACAACTTTTTGTCATGAACCACTTCTTCTTAGCTTTGATACCAAATGATGCAAGAGTCGGTCTTGAACCAAGGAAACCTGCAAGTAATGTATGGCACCAGGATCAATACCACAAAAGGAATGAAATTAAATAACTGAAACTTTTTTTTTTCTTTTTTATTTCAATCTAACTTGATACTTTTACAGGTCTTGCATAGTCAGTATTCCTCCAAACTTCTGAAAATCTCTAACTAAACTGCGGCCAACAGAACCATTATAGAATGCATCTGGGCCATATCTTGAAATTGCTTTTAGTGTCTGTGCTAGTTTTCTGTTGTGGCATATAACTCCTGGCTGCAGTAGGTTTCCATTTGATGTGAAAATATTGCTAAGGCCCTTGTCAGCAAAGATACCTGATATTGATTTATTCATCTGCATGTAGAGAAATGGAGATATATCTTGAACCCTTTTTGTGCAAGATTTTCGCATGGCATTACTAGCCTTTTCCATGGAAGCCTCCCATGTTGTTTCCAAGCTTTGTGAAGGCCAGCAAGTTCCCCTGGAACTGCTATAGAAAGTACACCACTACCTTTCAGGGTAGAATTTCCACCATACATATTCTGAAGAGGAAAATCAAAATTATCAAAGATAAGTCAAGGATCCAGCTATAATGAATTCAAATTTTCTATGTAGTACATCAGCTTTATTTAGTCACAAGCATGCCATGTGATATTACTACATCAGTAAAACTGCAACAGAGGGCCTTCCCTTTAGAACCGATGTTAGAGATTTGCAATTTGAATTACCTATTTCCTTAAAGTTAGTTGAACATTTAATCTGAGGTCTTCCTCGCATACATAAATTCCAAGCTGTTTTCTCATCAACTTTTTGCCATCAGATCCTAAGACAAATTTAGAGGAAATGCCAAACAGAAACTGAAGGAAGTCAACATTTTGTTTGGCATACTTATTTGGGAATATAAACAAATATGTGGTGGGCATACAAACAATCTAAATGGTTTGTTCTCAAAATGATAAATAACCATCTTATTCATACTCTGTTTCTTTATGTTTTTAATTAATGAAATTTCAAAAAAGAAACAAAGCATTGAAATTTATATTGGGCAAGTCATAACAATATATGATAATTGAGTGATGAGCTACGAATTGGGAATTAATAGCTGCTTCAACTCAAAAGGCAGTAACAAAGAAACAACAGAGGAAGACAATCTGATCAAAGAAGAAAGGAAGACAGATTTGATCCTATAAGAAACAGATAAAAAAGAATGGCATTGTTTTTTTGAACAGAAAGCATACCTTTCAGGTTCTCATGTTATTTGAGAAAAAGCGAGATAATGGAACTTGAAATAGATAAAATCCCCAGACACCTTGTTGTCGCCGATCTCAAAGAATCCTCTCTGTTTGGTCTTTCTGTTTATCAATCTTCCAACAAGAAGATTAAAAAACCTTTGCTTTCAATCCCATAGATGACCATTAGACATGGCTACGATGGCATGTTAAAGAGGGAAGAACGGAAGAAAAGGGAAAAAGTTCGGTTGACTCTGACTGAAGTGGAGGTTTTGGTCGGAGATTTTACACGTTGATGCTTGAAGCCGTAGGAGATATTCGGGTGATTTGTGAGGAACAATGGAGTCCTCAGACGGAAGAAAGCGGCAGCCGAAGAAGGGAAAAACTGAATGAGGGAAGAAGTTCGTTCAAGCCGCAACTCTCATTTTGAAAATGAAATGCTTTTGACCGTTGGATTAGAATTTAATAGGTGTCAAAAATCCAAGGGAGAATAGGGGGACCGGAGGATGTCAAGACCGTAGTGGACAAAAATCCGTAAGTATGCGTCTTATTCAGAATTTGAAGTTCTTTGAAATGACCAATTGTGAGCTTCTAACTTTTTGGAGTTGTGAATTACCTTGATCGACAAAGGCTTGCAAGAGAGAGAGAGTTAAACACGGGCACGTCCACCACACACCACAATGTGGATGGGTTTACCAGACAGTGCACCACCACTCTGTAATCAAAGCATTCAAATATATGTAATGAAAAATAAACTATAAACGCAAGACACCAAATTTATGTGGTTCAGCCAAATTGCCTATATCCACGGAGTAATGCCCTAAATAGAGTTTCGTATTTACTCAATACTTTCCAACTAAAATTTTGATTATTACAATGATCAGAGAGCACCTACTCTCAATTAATTCAAAATATAGAGCACCTACTCCAGTATTAACTCTTACACCCACAAAAGTATAAGGCCACAATCTCAAATAAACTCAACCCTAACAAGCAATTACCTGAAAGGTGAAACTTTCAAATTGAGGGAGATTACAATAGATCACTCATCTTTTTCTTCAACGTTTTCATCAAAATATGCATTTGAGCTTGTTCTCCATACCCATCTTGCTTCTTGGCTTCTCCTCCTTGTTTTTTTTAGTCTTCACAAGCCAAAAACCTCAAAAACTTTCTTCTATTTCGCTCAAATTTGGGCTTTTAAAGAGAATGAATGTTAATGCACAGGAATTGTTGGATTTCATCTTCTATATGAGTTCCAAAGAAAATCTAATCACACAACCGTTGGATATCCACTTAAAAAAACGGGTGAGATATGGGCCGTCAGATCCTTTAAGTGATGCAAGATTAGAGTATCCTTCACCAAATTATTTCAAATTGAATCTTTTTTAATCTTACCTTTAATTTGCAATACACAGGATCATGTTGATCATTATATTTTGCAGTGCACCACATTTTCATGCTCCCGACCAACCAAAAGGCATGTGATGGAATCTTTTCCGTCTTGGACACTTGAAAACCAAACGCATCAATCTCGACCCTCAAAATTTGATCTTCATCCACGTTTTTCTAATGATCATTAGATTGTATCGTTCAATATTTCAAAATTATAGTTTTTTCCTTGAGATGTAAAACTTATTTCACAAAGACCCCCAAACCCTTAAAAATTATTTTTTAACGTTTGAAAGTAGATTACATCAAAAAGACCGAATTTGATCAAAGTAGCCAATTTTTATATTATTTCTACATTGCTCAGATTTGCTTCCATATCGCACACTCTCTCATGAGAAACCTCATAACTTCCTTGTTTGATATCGGAATCATCCGAAAAGTTTGTTGGAAAGAAGACTTCATGAATTACGTTTTTCTAGTTGAAGTAGAACCCATAAAACAACCGGATGACTACTCAAAAATTCACCCTTGTGCAGTGACCTGTGAAATCCACTTTTTCAAGGAATCTTCACTTCACCTAAAACACTTAAGGCTTCTTACAAATATTCAAAACTATTGTAATAGTGTTAATCACCTTCTAAAAAAATATAATAAATGTTCAAAGCCTTCTAGAGGACCTTCACTTCAGTACAAGTCATGTATTCTTAGAACACACTGTATTTTAGTTGCCAACAATGACAACACATGCAATCTCAGCTAATGGAACAACAAACTTTTATCAAAGATGGCATTAACATACAAGCTCGATTTAAACATGCAACCATCCACACTTCTAAATTTAATATTAAGAACAAAAAAGATAACATTCACTAAGGAACATCATCTTTTTTTGAAGAAAAAAAAAAAGAAAGAAAAAGAAATGCCCATCTGATTGCTTCTAGGGAGCAAGAACAACTTTTTTCTTGGAATGAGGTTCATCCGGACCAGCTTACGCGCACCACGACTATATCCTCAATGCGCTTTTTATATAATTAATATAGGCGGGGCTTTGCCCCTGGCCCCGAGGGGATTCAAACTCTGACCTCCTATGTGGAAGCGTTGGGCTTTGCCAACTGAGCCACCCCTCGGAGTTAAAAAGAACAACTTTACTAGGGCTGCAATTGGGCCGGTCTGGGCCGCGCTTTTGCAATCCCAAGCCCAGCCCTATATGGTATAATTTGGGCCCATTCCCCCCTGGCCCTATTTCGGGCTAATTATTGTCCCCTGGCCCTAGCCCTATAGGGCCAGCCGCCCATTCCCGCCTAATTGGCCCTATTGGGCCGGGTGGGTGGGTTGGCGTTGGCCCTGTCCCCGTCCCCGGCCCTTTGGCCCTATCCTTGACCCTATTGGCCCGTCCCCGGCCCTTTGGCCCGTCCCCGTCCCGCCCTTTGGCCCTGTCCCCGCCCCTGTTGGCGCCCTTTGGCCTTGTCCCTAGCTTTAATTGGCCATATCTTTGGTCGTAATATCAAATGTAAGGCAGGTAGTAATTAAATACATATTAAAGTAATTAAATACTTAAATTCGAACTCAATTCGGAAAATAAAATATTAAAGATGTCAACAAATAATCCAAAACTTAGATTCAATATGTATTTAACTATTTATACCATTTAGATTTTAGAGAATAGAAATTCAATTTCTAGGGTTTTTAATTTGCTCTCTCTCTCTCTCTCTCTCTCTCTCTCTCTCTCTCTCTCTCTCTCTCTCTCTCTCTCTCTCTCTCTCTCTCTCTCTCTCTCCCCTCTTCTTCTTTTTTTTTCCTTTGGTTTTTCTCCAGCGAAAGAGTTAAAATTATTCATGAAATATAATAAGTAGAGAGAAGAATTGTAATTAAATTTAGGCATATTTGAAAGTCAAGTCAATTATAGAGAATGTTACACAAACTCTTTTTGTAAACTTAGAAACATCAGAGATTCATAATTCAAAGGAATCGATAAATGAAAATTTTATCTTCAAAGTCAAGAATTTAGCCGTAGGTAGGTATGTTTTCATTCACAACTGTTCAATAAATTGATATCTTTATTCAATACAAAAAAAATCATATTCAAAACCTTGTTAACAAGTAAATCGACAATAATTTAGTATTCAACAAAAAAAAAAGTATTTTTTTCATAGTTAAAGAAAATAATGTTTTAGTTACAAACATTGCTATATGTTTTTAATAAATTTTTTTTTGAAATATCACAGTAGATTTGTTAGATATTCATGATGAGAAGTTAGAGTATAGATTTGTTAGATATTAATTCTTTATGTAATAGTTTTTATTATTTATAATATATTATCTCGCCTTAGTCAAAACAAAATCCATATTTTATTGAACTAAAAATGACTTTGTTGGAAAAATAAAAATTACCTTAAAAATAATATAAAAAGTGAATTTATAGTCTAATATGATCAAAGTGACTAAATATCAAAATCAAGACTCATATCAATGTTAGTATGAAGATCAGGGTAAAAATCTAGTACTGTAGTACATGATCATCGTCAAATTAATATTAAGATTAGAGCCAAAATTAGGGTCAGGATCAGGGTCAAAATCAAATAGATGCTTATTACATTGGTAATGAGGTTATAGTTTATTTTTATTAATTTTCTACAAAACATGATCATGTTTTTAAAATTTGACACGTGTCAAGTATCCACCTATATGTATTACAATTAATTCCTCTCAATGTGGGTGGAGGGTCCAGAGTCTTTAGACTCAAATCAGGGCCAGGATCAGGGTCAGGGCTAATATCAGGGCTAATATCAAGGCCAAGATCAGGGCCACGATCAGGGCCAGAATCAGGGCCAGAATCAAGGCCAAGATTAAGGCTAGGATCAGGGCCAAAATCAGGGCCAGAATCAGGGCCAAGATTAAGGCTAGGATCAGGGCCAAAATCAAGGCTAGGATCAAGGCCTGGGTCAGGGCCAAAATCAGGGCCTGGGTCAGGGTCAAGATCAGGGCCAAAATCAAGGCTAAGATCAGGGCCAAAATCAGGGCTTGGGTCAGGGCCAAAATCAGGGTCTGGGTCAGGGTCAAGCTCAGGGCTAAGATCAGGGCCAAAATCAGGGCTTGGGTCAGCGCTAAAAATCAGGGACGGGCCGGGATGGGCTGGGCGGGCCAGAGAGTAATCCCAGGCCCGCCCTTGGCCCTAGTTCAGGGCGAGAATATTTTGGCCCTATCGCCCTTAGGGCCAGAATATTTTGGCCCTATCGCCCTTAGGGCCAAAATCTTTAGCCCAAGCCCTATTCGGGCTTAGGGCGGGCTTAGGGCGGGTCAGGGCTGCCAGGGCCAAACTTGCACCCCTAAACTTTACTCATCACGCCTACTAAAGCACCACTTACAAACTCGTTGACTTCTCTTCTTCTAATGGAAATCCTGCTATCACATGACAAGCCATTAGGAGTTAGGACCTCTAAACAGTAGCATAGTCTACATTTTTTTTTTTTGGGGTGCAAATTTCAATTTATTTATTATTTATAAAGGAAGAACGCGTATATAACAAAACAGGTAAGGGGATGGTTTTTTTTTTTTTTTTTTTTTTAATTTTTTTTAAACCTTAACAGAAGTACAAGAAAAAATATTTAACAATTAAAAAAATTCCTTATAATTCCCGAAAGAACAACCATACAAACAATTAATTTTCATTACTTCTCCTTCATAAATGAAATAATATCAGAATGAGTAGAAAAGCATCGCTTTGTGGGGGTGGAATACTCAACTTTCTATATCGATACTTAAGAATCTCGTATAACTAAATCTGCAACACAACACCCAGTCCCTAACAAACACCATTGGAAAAGAAACAAAGGAAAACCCAAACTTACGCATTTATGATATGTATTTTGCTTATAACCAAAGTGTCTAAGTGTCTAGGTCAACTTACGCACACTTTAACGTGTCCGTCATCTCTTTAGACTTCACCCATTGAATTTCTAAGATCACATACATCACTCTTGTTATCCAAATAATTAACATGCAAATCTGAAGTGATAGAATTATAGTTTTGTTAACCAAAACTTTAAGGTTAAAATCAAGATTTTTTATTGATCAGAATAATATGATATTTCCTCACGATAAAGGATAGATTATATATCACCGTATCTAAGAAAGTATTTCATAAAATTAACGTTTTTTTTTGGGTAATGTAAAATTATCGTTTTCAGGAGGGGCGAAGCCCTACCTATATATTAATTATATAAAAAGCGCCTTTGGGATGTAGTTGTGGTGCGCGCAAGCTGGCCAGGACGAACTCATTTCCAAAAATTATTAATTGAAAAGAAACAGACGAAATGATGTTTGGTGGGTTCTTATAAAAGATGAAGAAATGGAAAAACAGCAGAAAAATAAAAAAGAAATGGGCACAATTGTTATAAAAGATAGACAAAAGAAAAAAAGGAAAAATACACACAAGGTGCGATTCCAGTGAGATTTGCGGGTTTGCCTTTTGGTGAAACCTGGCAAATCGGAGAATTTCGCCGACATTTCAGGTGGAGTTCGAAGATAACAGAGGTGCAATGCAGGGTACAGTCGTCAGGTTTGGATGGGAGGGTTTGTGAGGTTTGGGGAGAGTTTTGGAAGAACTCATGCAAGAAGAAGAGGATGAGGCAACAACGATGGCCATGAATTCCGGTGATTTTTGTAAAGTATTGGTGATTTTCGCCTATATTTAACTAGTTCGCTGGAAAAAATTGGTGATTTTCTGACGATATATGACATAAATCGCCCCATTTATGTTTCGCTCTTCATCAAACCGGGCGTCGGCCGAATTTCGCTGATGTGTTTTACCCCGAATACACACCATCATCACACTTTCACACTTTAATAGGTTAGAATAAATCTAGGAGGACAAAAAACTAGATTACAATTTTCCTTTTTTTTTGGTGTACAAAGTCCTTTTTTTTTATATATAAAGAAACTGGGGATGCCGGTAAGGGTTGAACATGCCGGGTTCACATCCTCTACGATCACCTCCTACAATTCCCTGTAATTCCTATCTAGGATTGTGACACGTAGCAGTCAATTATCCAAGGGTCACAATTAGAACCCAACTAAGAATTGATGTAATAAATCCCTAAAAATTGTTTATTAGATTCAATTCTTAGTTGGGTTCTAATTGTGACCCTTGGATAATTGACTGCCACGTGTCACAATCCTAGATAGGAATTACAGGAAATTATACGAGGTGAGAATTGAAGAAGATGTAAACCCGTTGAACCCACCACATCTCTACGAAAAAAAAAAAATTAACAATTCTACTAAACCTCCATTGAAAATATGGTTACAATTTGGATTCATAGTTATCTTTATTAAATATTAGTTTCGATGACTTTGTTTTTAAAATGGAGCATCCTTAGTCAACGGTTGACATCTCCAATAGGTTTATTCAAAACTCCATTAATGGCACTTGAATCATCACTGATCCAGCTATTTCAAATAAACAACTCTAGTATTAGAATATTATTTTTATAGCTTTATATCAATTATGGAGAATAGTTTTCCTTCCCAACTAATATCTCATTTAATTCTCTTCCCATTATTAATTTAAGTCAACAAGACTTTAACTAGGTCTCCGTTTTTTCTTTTTCTTTTATCAATTACAAGAAAACTTGTGCTACTTTTTATTGATTTTATTCGGGGAAGGTTTTCCTTTTAGTATTGCTCCACTTGATGCATGAGTATGCCAAACAAAAAAAATTGTCTATAGTCATTTGACCAAGTTTTCATAATCATCATTATTTATAAAATAAAGTTTTCCTCTAAAGCTTCTATAAAAACTTTGCTTGCATTAGTTCATTATCAGCAACAATATTTGGTAAGCAAAAGTTCCATGTTAGAAAATTTTCTTTTCTTCTGATTCTTAATTTTTCATTTATCCAACTTCATTTTAGGATAACTTTAATTCTTCTTTCTTATTTATTTATTTATTTATTTATTTTTTAAATGATAGTTTTATATGGAGATCACTGTAGTTTCTATTTTTTTAGATTTCCAATTTTTTTTCTTCTTATTGAAGTCTTTCTAAACTACACAGTTGTAATCTTACAATTTTGATAAAATTTTTGATCATCTGGCTACTAGTTGTATTCTTTATTATTGCGTATGATATCCTCTACTAGTTGGAAAGAACAATAGGGAACTTCATTCAATGGCAAAATCTTCAAGTTCTTCTGATGAATCTAGTACATTTATGAGCATCAATGATGAAATCACGAAACTGATAGAGTTCGAGGAAGAAGAAGAGCAGGTCAATTCGCTTCACTCAATTAGTCAATGGTATTGTTGGTTCTTTTAGCGGTTGTACAACATTTATGAAGGGAAAAACTTCAATTTAGTGATTTTACTAGATATGTAACAGAAAAACTGAAATGATGTTTGCCACAGAATATTAAAGAAATCAAAATAATGATTGAATCCGTGGAAGAAAAGCGAAAAAAGGTCAATCCATCACGATCTTGTTATGATGTATACCATGTTCTCAAAGAGCTTTACAAGCAAAAGCCAGATGCCTACGCACTTAACACGGTCTCAATTGGCCCTTTGCACCATAAGGACAACCACTTATGGATAAAAGAAACACATAAGTTGCAGTATGTGAATCGCCTTTTAAAACGGTGTTTGATAATCTTTGAGTTTCTTGTCTAAGTTTTGAGTGGTTTGGAGGCAGAAATTTGCAAATATTATTCTGATACCATGAACTTAAGAAAAAGTGAGTTTGTCAAAATGATGGTGATGGATAGTTGCTTTATACTTGAGTTCCTTATGACCAAGAATTCAACGAAGAATGATCATTTCGTATCCAATGATTCATGGAGTGGTGACATGATTATTGATATGATTAAACTTGAAAATCAGCTTCCTTTGTTTGTTCTTAAGCATTTAGATGGCCTACTATTTGATCGCCAAAATAAAATCTCATTCATTTATGACATATATGTGGCCTTTATAAAGCGTTTTGAAATATCGCTAAATGGCCCAATCCTTTTTCATATAGAAGAATTAGAAGCATTACTACCGGCTGAGGGAGCTAAGCATTTTCTTGATTTATTGAGATGTATTCTCATCCCATCATCTCAAAGGGAGATACAATCTAATGGGTATATGCAGCTTGCTTATAATGCCTCGAAACTTAAGAATGCTGGTGTAAAGTTTCAGAAGAAACAGAATGTTTCTAATTTATTTGACATAGGTTTTGACATGGAAAAGGGGGTATTGACAATCCCAACTATCACGATCTATGATGAGACGGATGTCATCCTTAGAAACCTTATCGCCTTTGAGCAAGATATGCCCCGCACTAATCGTTACTTCACAGCATATGCAAACTTCATGGATGGCCTTGTTGACACTGCCAGGGATGTCGCCTTGCTAACACAAGAAGGAATTATTATAAACAATCTTGGCTGCCCAGAAGATGTGGCGGCTTTATTTAACAACATCACCAAAACTATTGTTGTGAATCCTTACTTCAATGGAATTGCCAACGACTTGAATGGTTATTACAATAGATTGTGGAATAAATGGATGGCAAACTTGAGGCAAACCTATTTCAACACCCCATGGGCAGGAATTTCAGTCGCTGCTGCAGTGTTTGCCATTGTGTTAACAATGATACAGACTATTTGTTCTCTCTTACAAATTTAAAATGAAGGGGTTTTAGTTGGAAAACATTTTTCTTGACTAAGTTTACCATTTGTTAAGGAACAGGTTAGCTATGGGTGTATTGGGTGCAACTTTTGTTGTGGGTTTGAGTGTTTTATGTTCATTGTAATATTCTTTTCCCTTTAATAAAAGTTGATCTTTTATTTTTAATAATAAAAAAACATCTTTTTACTGGCGATCCACTTAAGTGGGGTGAAACTTCAGGCACTCCCCTTAACTTAAAAATTACAAGTGACCCAATTCCAAAATTACTAGTTACCCACTATTAAAGAATAGCCTGTACAATGTTAACTAATTCAAAATTTGAAATTGAAATGATCATTTTGCCTTTAAATGTAGTGTTAACCATAATGCCCCCCCCCCCCAAAAAAAAATCATTGTGCCATTCCGTGCTTAACCCCCCTTATGTGGATGAAGGGGGATCCCCCTTCACTCATCTTCTTCCTAGACCTTGCCAGAAAACACGTCCCACTGCCCCCTCTCTTCTATGGATATCTCAAATTGTTCCTCTTCTCAAGACGTGTGAATTTTATGACATTGTGGATGGATCCTCTCCTTGGCCACCCACTATCTTCCTTGTTTCCCATCCGATGGCACTACTGGTTACATTTTTAGTCAAATCATGAACATTAGAGATGTAATTTTGTTTTTTTACCTTCAAAGATTTTCTATTTTAAAAATTTACAAAATCAAACCCTCCCTCTCCATCCACCGGACTATTTCTCAGTCATAGGAAGTGGGCTCAAGCCGCTCAACCACCATCCATGAGATGAGATAATTGTAGTTCATGACCCACATGTCTTTGGAAGGCACGCGTCAAAACGGATGGGTGGTCGTTGGGGAGGGGACCACCGGTCCCCTAAGAACGAAGAAGAATCATCGCAAAGCAAAGTAGCACAGCAATAAGCACATGGGATGTGAAAATTAATAAATCCCTAAAAATTGTTTATTAGATTCAATTCTTAGTTGGGTTCTAATTGTGACCCTTGGATAATTGACTGCCATGTGTCACAATCCTAGATAGGAATTACAGGAAATTATACTAGGTGAGAATTAAAGAGGATGTAAACCCGTTGAACCCACCACATCTCTATAGGAAAAAAAATTAACAATTCCACTAAACCTCCATTGAAAATATGGTTACAATTTGGATTCATGGTTATCTTTATTAAATATTAGTTTCGATGACTTTGTTTTTAAAATGGTGAATGCTTAGTCAACGGCTGACATCTCCAATAGGTTTATTCAAAACTCCATTAATGGCGGTTTATTCAAAACTCCATTAATGGCACATGAATCGTCACTGATCCAACTATTTTAAATAAACAACTCTAGTATTAGAATATTGTTCTCGGCAGGTTCCTGGGTGACCCAAGAAAAAGCCAAGCCTATATTCGTTGATGAGATTTCGAAATATGCAAATTGCCTTCTTTTTATTTATTTTTTAAAATTTTTATTTTTAAGTGGTAGTTTTGTATGGAGATCACTATAGTTTCTAATTTTTTAGATTTCCAATTTTTTTTTCTTATTGAAGTCTTTCTAAACTACATAGTTGTAATCTTATAATTTTGATAAAATTTTTGATCATCTGGCTACCAGTTGTATTCTTATTATTGCATATGATATCCTCTACCAGTTGGAAAGAACAATAGGGAACTTCATTCAATAGCAAAATCTTCAAGTTCTTTTGATAAGTCTAGTACATTTATGAGCATCAATGATGAAATCACGAAACTAATAGAGTTCGAGGAAGAAGAAGAGCAGGTCAATTCGCTTCACTCAATTGGTCAATAGTATTGTTGGTTCTTTAGCGGTTGTACAACATTTATGAAGGGAAAAACTTCAATTTAATGATTTTACTAGATATGTAACAAAAAAACTAAAATGATGTTTTCCACAGAATATTAAAGAAACTAGAATAATGATTGAATCCGTGGAAGAAAAGAGAAAAAAGGTCAATCCATCACGATCTTGTTATGATGTATACCATGTTCTCAAAGAGCTTTACAAGCAAAAGCCAGATGCCTACGCGCCTAACATGGTCTCAATTGGCCCTTTGCATCATAAGGACAACCACTTATGGATAAAAGAAACACATAAGTTGCAGTATTTGAATCGCCTTTTAAAACAGTGCTCGATAATCTTTGAGTTTCTTGTCCAGGCTTTGAGTGGTTTGGAGGCAGAAACTTGCAAATATTATTCTGATACCATGAACTTAAGAAAAAGTGAGTTTGTCAAGATGATGGTGATGGATAGTTGCTTTATACTTGAGTTCTTTATGACCAAGAATTCAACGAAGAATGATCATTTCGTATCCAATGATTCATGGGTGGTGCAGATTCCGATTGATTAAACTTGAAAATCAGCTTCCTTTGTTTGTTCTAGCATTTAGATGGCCCACTTTTGATCGCCAAATCTCATTCATTTATGCATTTGTGGCCTTTATGTGTTTGATATCGCTAATGGCCCATCCTTTTCTCGGTTGGGGGGGGGGGGGGCTAAGCATTTTCTGATTTATTGGTGTATTCTCATCCCATCATCTCCAGGAGATCTCTAATGGGTTATGCCTGCTTATAATGCCTCGACTGTGTTGGTGTGTTTCGGGAATGCTTCTAATTTATTTGCATGTTTTCTGGAAAATGGGGTAATGACAATCCCAACTATCACGATCTATGATGAGACAGAAGTCATCCTTAGAAACCTTATCGCCTTTGAGCAAGATATGCCCCGCACTAATCGTTACTTCACATCATATGCAAACTTCATGGATGGCCTTGTTGACACTGCCAGGGATGTCGCCTTGCTAACACAAGAAGGAATTATTATAAACAACCTTGGCTGCCCAGAAGATGTGGCGGCTTTATTTAACAACATTACCAAAACTGTTGCTGTGAATCCTTACTTCAGTGGTATTGCCAATGACTTGAATGGTTATTACAATAGATTGTGGAATAAATGGATGGCAAACTTGAGGCAAACCTATTTCAACACCCCATGGGCAGGAATTTCAATCGCTGCTGCAGTGTTTGCCATTGTGTTAACAATGATACAGACTATTTGTTCTCTCTTACAAATTTAAAATGAAGGGGTCTTAGCTGGAAAACATTTTTCTTGACTAAGTTTACCATTTGTTAAGGAACAGGTGAGCTATGGGTGTAGTGGGTGCAACTTTTGTTGTGGGTTTGAGTGTTTTATGTTCATTGTAATATTCTGTTCCCTTTAATAACAGTTGATCTTTTGTTTTTAATAATAAAAAAATTTTTTTTACTTGGTGGTCTACTTTAGTGGGGTGAAACTCCAGGCACCCCCCTTAAGTTAAAAATTACAAGTGACCCAATTCCAAAATTATTGGTTACCCATTGTTAGAGAATAGCCTTTACAATGTTAACTAATTCAAAATTTGAAATTGAAATGATCATTTTGCCCTTAAATGTAGTGTTAACCATAATGCCCCCCCCCCTTCCCAAAAAAAAATTAACCCATCTGATGTGGGTGAAGGGATCCCCCTTCACCCATCTTCTTCCTATACCTCGCTAGAAAACGCGCCCCACTGCCCCCTCTCCTCTATGGAGATCTCAAATTGTACCTCTTCTCAAGACTTGTGAATTTTATGACATTGTGGATGGATACTCACCTTGGCCACCCACTATCATCCTTGTCTCCCATCCGATGGCACTACTGGTAACATTTTTAAGTCAAATCTTGAACATTAGAGATGGAATTGCCAAGATCAGTTGTTAATGTGTTGGCTCATTGCTTCCCAAACAGAATTAGTTCATGCCTAGATTGTTGGATGCACCACTTTTAGCGATGTCTGGTGCAACTTGATTGTATCTATTTAGCTTTTTCTTCTGCTCATATTATGCAACTTTGTCTTCACATTCAAAATGCTAAAAGAGGTAACGATAATATTCGTGAATACCTCATTCAAATGAAGACTATTTCTGATCAACTTGTAATTGCAAGAAAGCCCATCAATGATAAATAATTGTATATTCATGTTATGAATGCTTGGGAGCTCAATACTCTTCGTTTGTGATTGTCATTACAACTTGAGGTTCCCCATCACCAATGGTGAATTACAAGGTCTGTTGTTGATTCAAAAAATCCATGTAAAAGATGAACACTCTAATGTTGATACATCTTAGCCTATGGCCAATCTCACTAGCACTCATCGTGGAGGAATTTTCCTCCAAAACAACCCATTAGGGGGCATTTCAATCAAAGATGCAAACCCTTTCATGGACATTTAACTTCTAATCATCCTTCTTAGACATCTCAGTCACCCCAATCTAATTCTAGAGGCCATGGATCAAGAATTATTTGTCAGATCTGTGATCATCTTGGACATAATGCTAATGATTGTTATCAATGCTTCAATCATGCATATCAAGGTACACCAAGCACACCTCCTTTTGTGAATATTTATGAAATTTCTAGTGCTTCAATTCCAGATGAAAATTGGTACCCTGATTCTAGAGCCACACACCATATTACCGATGCTCTTGAGAATCTTCATGTCACTTAACCTTACATGGGATTAAACCATGTTCAAGTTAGGAATAGTGTTGGACTGCCTATTACTAACACTAGTAACATCTCTATTCGTACAACTTCTCCTATAAATATGTATTCAATTGTTCATGTGCGCTTTATATATATGCAAGAATTTATTATTGATTTCGCAATTCACAAGGGATAATAATGTTGTGTTTGAGTTTCATCCTGATGTCTTTTATGTGAAGGATCATATGGCAGGAAGATGCTCCTTCAGGACTGCATTAAGGATGAACTTTATCAACTTTGCTTGGAAAACTCTTCTCCCAAATGTTAATTGGGAACACACTTCTATTTCTAGTTGGCATTCAAGTTTGTGGCATCCTGCCTTCAAAGTTGTTAAAAGTATAACTTCAAGTTTTGATTTGCCTATTACTTTAGATAGTTTCAATTTTGGTGTGATGCTTGTCAAAAAGGGAAAAGCCATAAGCTTCTCTTCTACTTATCCAACTCTATTTCTGATGTATGGGGACCCTCCTCTGTTGAGTCTATTGATGGGAATTGTTATTATGTCATCTTTGTGGATGATTTTAGCAAGTTCATATGGTTTTACCCTATGACTTTAAAATTTGAAGTTGTTGGTATTTTCAAAAGTTCAAGTTGATTGTTGATTTGAAATCCCCTAGGATCCTTACTGGAAAACAATATTTGTAGCTTTGAGAACCCGAAGTGCTAGTGGAAGACAGTTGCGGATCATCCAGATAGAGACTCTTGGATTAGGATCATAATCCATGGATATGGATGGTGTAGATGAAGGATCCGTTATTTTGTTGAATTTTAGAGGGAGATCTGACACAAATCTGGATGGACTGGGAATGTAGATTAATAGCTCACAAGAAGACGAGTTGGAAATACCTCAAACCTAGGTAAGAGACCCTAACTTGATTTAAGGGTTTATGCGAGAGTCATAGATGAACCATGCTAAAAGACCCCACCAGTGTGAAAAATTAAAGGTGGAGGTCGATTGTGGATCGGTGCCTAAGGCGACCCCCTCTTGGAGCCCATGAGCAGCTAAAGGCATAATCATGTTTTTGACTTCTAAAATTTGACCTAAAATGTATTATTTTATTGTTTAGCCGTCAAAGAGACCTAGAATGTGTAAAAGAGTTCGTATCAGTGAAAAGGGAAGTTGAGTTTCCATTACAATTTGCTATTTAGATCCAGTGCTGAGAAATAAAATGTAATAATTCATTCCCAAACTCTATCCTCTTCTTTCTTATTACTTTGGATGAAGGAGATCAACGTCAAGTGACGAATTTGATTAAGACAACCCTATCCTTGATTAGATTAGGCAACATGAATGATTCCCCAATCATTTTAGTTGCTGAATTCTCATCCCAGGAAAATCTTAGAGAAAAACCTAGATTCATGATTTGTCAGATTTATGTTGGTGTTTTGATCTAGGGTTGTTGGGAATGTTGATGCATGTTTTTGGGAAGGTTTTAAGACCCTCGAATGATCTGGAACTCATCTGAAGGAGAGTAGCAAGGCTTAGGAAATTCTCAACAAGGAGTTGTTCAAGCACCTGTGGAGGTTGCATAATCTAAGCCCATTTGATCTCTGATGATAATCTAATTTAAACAATGTTATATTTAGGGTATTTTGAGGCATTCTAAATTGTTCCTTGCATTCTTTGAGAGATATACTATTATTGATCAGGTGAGGCATTCAACCTCACTTATTCATGTTTTATGATACATGTTTGATATTAGTTTTGCTAATTCACCTATGATAATTTGTTATGCTGTAATATGCAAGCACGGATAGAATGTTGGGAATTGTATCATTTGTATTCTTATTCCGCCTCCTTCTTTAATTAGGGATATTTGATGTATTATGTGGAAAAGCATAATGATGCATATTGAATATTGATATTGAATTATCCATTGCCCTTGGTGCCTTGCATGTTATCAGGTTGTTAGATGCATGACTTAGGTTGTCTAGATGCATGGTTGGGATCATGTTGTTCCCCTATCGCCATGAGAATTGAGGCCGAGTGATCGAGGACGTGGTGTCTGAGTGTGTTAGCCAATAGCCTATTGTAGCAAGTGAGGCAACAATATTGTTATTCCACAAATCATTATGGTAGGGTTGCATATAGTTGATGGTCTCATGGGGTGCCCAATAGCCTATTGTAGCAGGTGAGGGGACATGAGGTAGTCTATCCTATTATATGTGGATGACCACAGATTTATGAGTGTGTAGTGAAAGTTAGTTGATGCCATAGGATACGACATTCACTAGTTTATGCAATGATACCGGACCGAGTTGGTTGGTGCTATAGAAAAGGTATTTGAACCTAGAACGACATGATTAAGTAGGTGATTTCTTCTGCATTGGGTTAGGCATATACCTTGGTACGGGATAGTTTTCATACCAATGGTCGTGGTGAGAGAGTGTAGCCCTAGTCACCAACCATGGTCGGTGTTGACTTATATTTTCATTCCTTGGTCATGACACCCAATTCAACTAGTGTTGTTGGGGCCTGTGTGAGACTCCTCATACAAGCTAGTGTATCTTAATCATGTCTACCTAAATAGAGACTGGTATAGTCAGTTTCTTAGGTTCATTCCTTCATCTGCATTTTATATTTGATTAATGATCATTTACATTACTTTGTGAGTTTGATGATCTCACTGGGTTCTTTAGAACTCATACCTTGTGGGTGTTTTCTTTAGATTGTGCTGTAAGATATGATAACTCCATGTTGTCGGAATTTGAGATGTCTACGGATATCCACGAGCAACAGGATTATAGGGATATCGATATACACAATGACACTTGTGAATGTATTGAGTGTTCATACGGTCCTCAACGCTTCGTTTGGGAAGACCATTACCTTTAGAGACATCGAGACTTTTGAGTTTATTGTTTATCATTTAATTAAAAACAAACAGATTGAAGATGTAGTCAGTTTGATTTTCATTATATAAGCTTATTATTAATTCTTGTTCAATGATTATATTATTATGTGGAATTGTTATGATTGTACAGTAAACATAATCTTGTGGTTGTGGATTACTTAGTATTTGAGTGGATCTGATACCAGTTGGGTGGGGTGACAGTTGATAATTTATTTTCACATTGCATTCAATGTACTTATAGGGATTGAGAAGGAGATTATAGGACTGTATCTATTTTTTCCATGAATCTAGAATTAAACATAGATGCTGAGCACATTTATGTGTGAAATGTTAGGGCATAAAGCTTGCATTTTACACACTTAGAGTGGAGCTACCTTGGGTTTTATGTTGTTTTTGTAGATTTTAGGATTTTTTAGGATTTGAGCAAATATATGGAGTTTTGGGTATGAAACATGCAATTTTACACGTTAAGAGGTCCGTTCAAATTCACAAGTACGAAAAGGGTCTAATTTAGAGCATGATGGACTAGAGATGTGATTATTGGCTAACTCCAGAATATCTTAGTAATAAAGAAACCAATTTTGATTTACGATTGAGATTAGTTAGGATTTATATTTTATTTTCCTTTATTGTAATTGAAAAATGTATGGGGCCCACAAGTAGTCAAAGATTAGGATTTTCTATAAATTTTCTAGAAGATCTTTTTATATTAAATTTTATTTCTTTTCCTTAATTATTTTTTCTTTCTCTCCCCACGTTATATTTCTTTTAGTTTACTTTTTTTTTCCTTCTTTAATTTAACCACATTACTTTTCTAAAATTTTTTTTCTTTCTTTCCCCTCTCTCTCTCTCTCTCTCTCTCTCTCTCTCTCTCTCTCTATCTTCATTCCTCAGATTTTCCAACGAAATTAGGTTTTTTATTTGTTTTTTTTTTTTTCCTATTTCACTTATTATTATTACTTTTATTTATTTATTTCCTTATCTACCCCAATTCACCACCTCCTATAAATATACCCTCCCCTCTTAGACCTAGGTTTTTCCAACGAAATTAGGCTTTTTTTCCCTTCCCCTTTTCTTATATTACCTATTATTATTATTATTATTATTATTATTATTATTATTATTATTATTATTATTATTATTATTATTATTATTATTATTATTATTATTATTATTATTATTATTATTATTATTATTATTATTATTATTATTATTATTATTATTATTATTATTATTATTATTATTATTATTATTATTATTATTATTATTATTATTATTATTATTATTATTATTATTATTATTATTATTATTATTATTATTATTATTATTATTATTATTATTATTATTATTATATTATTATAAATAAATAATATATATATTATTATTATTATTATTATTATTATTATTATTATTATTATTATTATTATTATTATTATTATTATTATTATTATTATTATTATTATTATTATTATTATTATTATTATTATTATTATTATTATTATTATTATTATTATTATTATTATTATTATTATTATTATTATTATTATTATTATTATTATTATTATTATTATTATTATTATTATTATTATTATTATTATTATTATTATTATTATTATTATTATTATTATTATTATTATTATTATTATTATTTATTTTCTTATTTCTACCCCAATTCACCATCTCCTATAAATATATCATCCCCTCTTAAACTTAGGTTTATACTTTCTTTTTCTTTAGTTTATTTAAGTTTTCTCTAGTTTTTTGATTGCTTTGTGGGATTCTAGTTTCTAGATTGAATGTTTAGGTTCAATTTTTCTATGTAGCGCAAGGAATATTCAAGTTATTTAGTTTATTTTATGCAAGTGTATTTTTCTTTCTTTTGATCAATGCACTTTCAATTTCAATTTCAAGTTCAAATTCAAAAGCTTCAAGTTTGAGGATTCGTTTTTCTCTGGGTCTAGCAATTGCAGATCTGGATCTGCAAGGTTTTTTTTGTTATTCAAGATTCGATGATGCAAGTAAGTAATCTTTGTTAATAATCTTCTCCCCTCCATTCCTGCTTCTATTTTCCCCCTCAATATTCTTAACTTAAGATTTATTTTGCAATAATTATTTATTATTCTTTTCCCCCTGAGTCCTTGATCAAAGATGTCTACAGTCGTGCATCTCTTTGGTTAAGGTTTCCATTTTCTTTTTATTGCTTTCTTATTTGTTTTGTTATTTATTTTCTGCATTTTTTTTCTTTTTGTTGTTCCATTGGCTGAGATTGCATATGTTGTCATTGTTGGCAACTAAAATACAGTGTGTTCTAAGAGTACATGACTTGTACTGAAGTGAAGCTCCCATAGAAGACTTTGGGCATTTGTTATATATTTTGGAGAGTGATTAACACTATTACAACAGTGTTGAGTGTTTGTGAGAAGATTTAAGTGTTTTGGGTGAAGTGAAGATTACTTAGAATAGTGGATTTCACAGGTCACTGCACAAGGGTTACATTAGATGAATTTTTGAGTAGTCATCCAGTTGTTTTCTGGGTTCAACTTAAATTGAATAAACGTATTTTATGAAGTTTTCTTTCCAACGCATTTTTTTGGATTGTTATTTCGATATCAAACAAGGGAGTTATGAGGTTTATCGTGAGAGTGTGCAATATGGAAGCAAATCTGAGCATTGTAGAAGAAATATCAAATTTGGCTACTATGATGTAATTTACTTTCAGGGGTTCAAAAATAATTTTTAAGAGTTCGGAGGTCTTTGTGAAATAAATTTTACATCTTAAGGAAGAAAGTGTAATTTTGAAAGATTGAATGATACAATCTAATGGTCATTAGAAGGATGTGGATGAAGAACCAATTTTGAGAGTCAAGATTGATGCACTTGGTTTTCAAGTGCCCAAGATGGAAAAGATTCCATCGCGCGCCTTTTGGTTGGTCGGGAGCATGATAATATGGTGCACTGGAAAGTATAATGATCAACATGATCCTGTGTATCGCAGCTTAAAGGTAAGATTAGAAAAGATTCCATTTGAATAATCTGGTTAAGGGTATCTAATCTTACATCACTTAAAGGATTTGATAGCCCAGATCTCACCTGCCTTTTTAAAGTGGATATCCAACGGCTGTGGGATTAAATTCTCTTTGGGACTCATCTAGAAGATGAAATCCAACGGTTCCTGTGCATCAACGTTCATTCTCTTTAAAAGCTCGAATTTGAGCAAAACACAAGGGGGTTTTTGAGTTTTTTTGTCTTGTGGAGACTAAAAAAAACGTGGAAGAGAAGCCAATAAGCAATATGGGTATGGAGAACAAGCTTGGATGCGTATTTTGGTGAAAACGTTGAAGAAGGTGAGTAATCTATTGTAATCTCCCTTAATTTGAAAAGTTTCACCTTTCAAGTAGTTGCTTGTTAGGGTTGAGTTGCTTGAGGTTGACGCCTTATACTTTTGTGGGTGCAAGACTTAATACTAGAGTAGGTGCTCTATGTTTTGAATTAATTGAGAGTGAGTGCTCTCTGATCATTGTAGTGAAAAGTTTCACCTTTCAAGTAGTTGCTTGAGGTTGATGCCTTATACTTTTCTGGATGCAAGAATTAATACTGGAGTGGGTGCTCTATGTTTTGAATTAATTGAGAGTGTGTTCTCTAATCATTGTAGTGATCAAAATTTTAGTTGGAAAGTATTGAGTAAATACGAAGCTCTATTTAGGGCATTACTCCGTGGATGTAGGCAATTTGGCTGAAACACGTAAATTTGGTGTTTTGCATTTCTAGTTTATTTTTCATTGCATATATTGGAGTGCTTTGATTGTAGAGTGGTGGTGCACTGTCTGGTAGACACAGCCACATTGTGGTGTGTGGTGGACATGCCCTTATGTAATTGATAATTACAGGATTATCTTGAGCAACCTTGTCTTGAATTTAAAGAAGCGTCACATCAAAGAGAATTTTAAAAGACATTGATTCACCCCCCTCTCAATACTCTCAGTGTCAACCTGGGAATAACACTTTTAATATCTGTTCCCCCGATCGGTGGACTGTAAGCTACGACAAAGGGTCCACGGTCAAAGTCATCCTAGTTATACTCCCATTCCCTCGATCGAGAGCTGATATTCAGATCACTTCCCTTTTATTTATTTATTTATTTATTGTTTGCATTTTTTTCATTTCTACCTTTTTATTTATGCATTTTTTTCCATTTATTATTAGATGATGGGTGGTTTGGTTATGTATGTTTTATTTTTAGTCTCAATTTGATCGCATTAGAGTGTTAGGACCGCTCATTTAGTTTAATTGTTTAGTTAAAATTTTTGAATAATTACACTATCGCGTTACCATTAAGAGGTTAAATTCTAAAGTGGCATATGTTACTGAGTCGACTCGTTAGCTACATGATACCGTGCACTTATGATTATTTTTATTTTGCAAACAAGTTTTTGGCGCTGTTGTCGTGGAGGTATTAGTCCATTTTATTTTTCTCATTCTTAGGTAAATTGAAGTGTTAAAAAAAAAAAAATTCAAAGATATGACTCTTAACCAGAGTATAAACAAAAACGTATAGTAGTCCCCACTCTACTGCAGAATCCCTAAAATTCGATTGTAGGTGACTACAAAGACTATACGGATTCCCTTGCTGTCAAACTTGTACGTGCTAAGCTATACGTCAACCTTACGGCTTTGGGATCACTGTTTCAATCTTTGTGGTAGGGAGATTCACTACTTACTACTTCCCTTTTGTTTTTGCTTTTATTATTTTCTTTTCATTTCTTCTTTAGTTAATTTATTTAAAAAATAAAACAAAGTAAAATAAAAGCTTATTCTTTCATAAGAGCCTTTGATTGCATTAGGTGGTTAGTGCATGCATGTTTGGACTCGTGATTCCATCAATTGATTTGTTCGAGTATCTACCTTGACCACGGGAGATATACTTCCACTTAAGAGTCTTAGAGATAAATTTAATCCAACTCGATCTACATACCCTCCTGTATACGTTTACTTGACGTGAGGGATAATTATTTTGAACTTAAACCTCATTATCTATCTATATTATTCCAATTTCATGGGTTATTTGATCAATACGCATATTTGTTCCTTAGGGAGTTTAAGGAGGTTTGTGTCCTTATAAAAATGCAACAACTCACTGATGATGCTGTAAAATTACGATTTATAACATTTGCATTAAAGGACCAAGCAAAAAAATGGCTTTATAGCTTACCTCTAGATAACATTACCCACATGGGAACAATTTACTGTTCTATTATTGAAGAAATTCTATCCTTTTTCCAAGACGAATAAAACAAGAAATATCATTCCTCAATTTTGTTAAAAACCCGATTAATGAGTTATTTGCTAAAGTAATGGAGAGGTTCCAAGGCCTCCTCCAAGAATGCCCTCACCACGGATTAAAATGACATTTATGCCAAATAATTTATGAGTGTATGAATTATCAAACTAAACAACTTTTGGAATCTGTGCCCCACAGGACTTACATTGTTCACTGATGATTTCAAAACTTGAGAATTTCTTTTAAACTTAATAGATAAAACTAGAGAATGAGAGTCAACCCATGCATGATACTTCAATTATTGGCATGGAAATGATGTATTTCTCAAGTATAGAGAGACTTTATGGGAGGAAAATTGTATGTGTTTTGAGTTTGAGGGTTAAGCTTATCGTATCATGCAGAAACATCATGACTGGATTTCAACTAAAATTGAAGTACAGTAGGTTAGAAAACTACGCATTGCAGCAGTGACTGAAATAAAAAAAGCATGCTTTCACCTTTTTGGTGGGTGTTTTCATAAGTGTTAACCATGTTCAGGTTGTTTAAGTTTGAATTAAGTAATTTGCCACCTTAGAACCCTAGTTCGTCTTGTTACTCAAGAATCAAGCTCATCATCTTCCAGCTCATTCGAATAGGGGTCACTTCCATAAGATTGTGTTGTTGCATTCTTCGGTTTGGATCTTGGTTTAGAAGAATAGATAAATAACTGGAACTGAGCAATATATATGCTAGATGACAGTGGGAAGAAATAATTGCTCTTTTTTCGGATTTTCATCCTTTGCAATTAGTTTTCCTCTAATTCCCTGCAACTACTTATCAGGATTTTGACATCTGACAATATAATGTCTGATGATCGATCAATACTAAAATCTATACTATGATCGGATGAGACTGAAAGTAGGGCTTTAACTTCCTTTCAGAGCACCTATTGTTTTTGGGGATGTTGCCAGTCACAAACAAATCTTCCGAGGGTGCTAGTGCTTGGTTCCGCCTCCTGGCATTCTTGGACCATAAAGCCTCATTTTGTTTTCCCTAGATTTTCAATGCTTCCCAGGAGACTAATTCGCTTTAACTTTAACACTGTCTGTCAAACATTGGATATCTCGCCATGAATGAATACGGCTCTAAATCCATTATTTCTATTACCACATGTCACTCCCGACTTGTTGTTTGGGCCCAATCTTGGCACATCATTAAGGTACAGCAAACAAATCTGCGTATAAGTCTAACTTGACGAGATCTGGGTCCGAGCGTTTAACTAGGGTGTCTATTAACAATCCGAACCGTTAAAACCAAAGCGCTAGCCCGTTATAGCATTGGCCTGCCAATCCATAAAGCCTCATTTTGTTTTTCCCTAGATTTTCAATCCCCCGTTTATGGTTCAGCATCTAAATATTATTTGAATACATCTAATTACCATTGACCGTTGCTATAGACTATCTCAAAAGTTTAAAGACAAATAGTCAATCTACTTCTTGTAAAAGACAATTAGAAGGATTAAGTCTGAATGTCCAATTGAATGTACAAAGTTTGTTAAATCAAAAATTTTTTTTGCTGCATTACTAAATTATTAGTCCAAACCATTAGTTAACCCGTTGTTTATTCCCAATCTTGCCACATCATTAAGGTAGAGCTACTCAGTACTCCATAAGTTTGCTAACGGGCCGTGTTTTGACTGAGCTTTAGCCCACCGTTGGGACATCCGGCCCAAACCGCACCATTGACATCCCTAGCTAGTTTAACCATTACAAGTCTAAATCGTGAATTAATTAAGGGTGAGGATTGGGAACTGTCTCTGTTGGAATGATCGAATTGGGTTCGGTTGAATCTAATTTACTACTGGTGATTAAATTGTTGGTCAATTTAACTTAATCCATTCACAAACCACACATGATATTAAACTGTTTTAAGTAAATTATGTTCATAATTGATATTTTAATTGGTTATCTGTTATATTAAATCTGTTTAATTTGGTATAAACCTATTATAGTTAAGGTTATTTTATTTGCTATAATTAAATTAATATAGTAATAAAATCTTGTTATGGCTAGTTCTTGGATGAAGAATACTAAAGAGAGACACAATGGAGGAGATTTGAAGGAGAACACATGCACTTGTTTCTGTACCTGACTTTGGCAACTACTGTATCGATTTTCCTATTTATTGGAATTGAAAATCAAATCAAAAGAGATCGAGAAGTTCATTCTTGTCATTTCAACATATGACAATGATGAGGAAGTTGGAATTGAAACGAGGAAGCTGTAAGAATATAGAAGATGATTTGATATTGTTTGATAGTGAACTTGGGATTGGATAATTTCACTCACATGATATTAACACTTGGTTTATGGTGGTACGTCTTTGAATCAACTGCCCATTATCTCTAATACTTCTTTCACATATGACTCAGACACATGAACCATTTGACATCTATAAGTTCACATCTCATTGAATCCCTGTTGACAAATTCTGAGAATGAACAATCTAGTAAATGTCCACTAATATTTATCATTTTCTTTGTCTATCAATAGAATTCTTTCTCTATTAGATTTAGTTCAGAAATCTGTCATATTTGCATAAGTTATCTTCCTGAAGTTGGAGTACCAAAAAATAGTAATGATATTGATCAGGGATCTTACATTTAGTACACTGTCAAACCATTTCAGTCACCAGCTTACGAGTATCCCATCAGAGAATACCAATGCAGCATTCAACGGTCATCTAAACGGCCCACCCTGTAGGGTAAGCAGAATCTCAGATTAAACGAACCAAAGACGTCAAAAGTTTAGATTTGGGGAGGTAAATGAATCACATTTAGATTGAGGTGATATTAAGGGAAAAAAAAAAAAAAAAAAGTAAAAAAAAAAAAACAGGGGATATTCCAAAAAGGCCCAACCTGTAGGGTAAGTCAGAATCTCAGATTAAACGAACAATTGATTCTGATGCAGTGAGTGCAAACAGAAATGGAATAATATAAGCAGGTTTTGATATGGAAAAATGTAGCTCTCAGAAGATTAAGTTATATCATCAGCCAAATATGCAATAACAGTCACTAACTCGGGTCAAATTATTACCCAGAACAGCAACAAATTTCAGTCATAGCGTGAAATTGAATCAGATAAACAACATTAGAAAAATACTGCACAAGATGCTCACTTGAAATCTGATTGCAGGCAAAAAGAATATATGACAAAAAGGAAGGGCAATTTCAAAGTCCCCACCATACATGTCACTGAATCACATCGAAGTTGGTAGAGAAAGAAAGCCAGTTTTCTATTAGTTCAAAACCGTTGCCCGGGGAAGGGGGAGATTGGAGCTGCTAGCAGCTTTACAATATTTATAAAACTCACAAAGATAAATCATTATAGGTAATACCAGAAACCTGCCAACTAACAAGATCCACCCCCTAACAAAGCATGAAAAAGGAAACAAAAACTATGTAACTCCCGAAAGTGAGTTGAGGGAGAACTCCAAAATTGCTACATCTCTTAATATATAAATAAAACCAACAAGAGCTTAAAAGGACTGTAATTTGTAACAGAGATTCCAACCTGTATAATTATTCTTTTTCATAGTCCTAATTAGAAGAATACTTGTGATCTGCATCATGTCCACCTGGCTTGAAATTGTCTGTCCACAAGGAATGGATAAAGGATATGTAGAAGACTCAGGTAAATTTCTTTGTGATCCAGTTAAAGGAATTCCATTTCTCCAGATACCTTTATATGTAAGCCACTGTCCTACCATTCAATTCCATCAATCAGATGAACTTTCAGGAGCTATTTTCATGGTTCTGCTACTCGTTTTCTCCTCCTATCTCTAGTAGCCATCCTTTCCCCATACCTCACAAATATGTCAGCAAGATCAACTAATCCCACCTCCCTTAATCTCTTGCCCACTTCCTCAAACATTACAACACCTTCCTCATTTGAAAAACAGTGCAAAAACATATTGTAATTGAACCTAGGCACCTCAACTCCACCACCCATCATCCTTTCCACAAACATGGTAGCTTCTAAAAGCTTTCCCACCTTAACCAAGCCTCCAACAAAGATGGCATCAAAATTGACAATAGGGTCAGGCCCCTTTCTTCCTCTCTTCCCTAGGTGTCCTTGCAATAGCATGATGTAAGTGTGCATAATCGGCTCACACCCTCTTTTTATCATCTCCCTAAATACTTGAGTTGCTTCATTCGGCTTTTCCAGGTTCAGTAGCCCTTTAATCAAGCCACGGTAGATGCTTATATCTGGGTTTTCAATCTCACTTGCTATCTTATATGCTTTCCTGACTCTCCGTTTGGTTAAAAGCCCACAAATTAGTGCTGCAAATGTCTGGTTATCTGCATTGATTCCTCTCTTCCGCATTTCTTCAAACACCATATGAACCTGGGCTAACTTATTTCTTTTACACAACCAAGTGATCACAAGCTTGTACGTTGACAAACCCAAATCGTTAATCCTTTCTGTTCTCATAAACTGAAAAAGTTTCAACGCCTCATCAGATCGATTTGTTTTGAAAAGAGTCTCCATCATTTTCTCAACTGCATCTATATCTGGCAGGCACCCCTCATCCACCATTAAACTCCAAACTTTGCCTGCTTCAACTAGATCACCCGTATCACAGAACCCAACAATCAAGTATTTGTAATTGACACCAGATGGTCTGATCCATGGCTTTAACTTGAAGACTATATATCTAGCTTCAACAGCAAGCTTACTACAACAAAGAGTCTCAACAACCTTGTTAAGAGTCTCCAGATTGTAAGTAAACTAATGGAAGTTCATCAAATGGAAAAATTCGACACATTTTTTCAACTCCCTCGCCGATGCCAAACATTTCAGAGCAATTCTGAAAGTTCAATCATTAACAAGCCGTCGTCTGGCCATCTCCTGTAACACCTCCCAAAGAAGCTCGATGTTTCTTGACTTCCCAATCACATCGACCATCTTGTTGAAGGAGACCGACGAATGAGTGAAACCCGGCTGGATTTTGGTGAACTTGAAGAATGCATAGAGGGGTTTCCATGAATAAAGGAACTTGTTGCAGACCTGAAGGAAGAACTCGTGAGAAAGATTGAATTCGCATTTACAGAGGCATGAGTGTAGCTTTGACTCCACCGCGTCCTGTTGTTGGTAGAGGATCGTAAAGACCCGAAGTAGCTGAGCAGGATCGACAGGTGAGTTGGGTTTTACGTGGGTTAGGGAGAGATTTGAATCAGAAATTGAATTGGTTTCCAAGTATCGATATTGGAGTTGGAGATGACTCTGGAATTTGATGAGTCCTCTGCTGACGTTCACCAGTTTTCTGCTCATGTGGCTTGCTGGGTATGACTAGTGAGTGACAAGAGTAGATGAAAGCACCAAGGAGGAAAGGAAGTTTTATAGGAAAAATTGCCTTAAAGGTACTAGATCAGAAAAATAAATTGCAATTTAAGAAATTGTCCCAATTTCAAAGTCTCAATTATCTTTCTCTGTATCCAGATCTTATTAGTCCTTCTGATTGAAATGCCAAAAACAGCTCCTTGCTTTATCAAATTAGTCACAACTTCAAATTTTCATTACAGACTACCCCTTTATAGGATGTTTCTAAGATGATTCCAGTTAGATATCTAGAATCATTCTAAAGAGAACTTGAAGGTTTAGAGACCCATCCTGCCACAAGCTTGGGCTGAGACCTGTGCCATTTGCTCCACTTTCATACCCTCATTGCAGATGTTAGCAAGGAAAAACATGTGTTTCCTTCCATACTGATATAAAGATCCACAATGTGTCTCAAAACTCCTCACCTGCAAGAAAAGCAAATAAATTCCCAGAGACTTAAAGCAGCTTGAAAACTTATCTTGAATCAGGATAACCTTCTACAAGATGGTATTGTAAGAATTGGGTCACTTACCATTGCCTTAAAGCAATCCCAATCATCTACAAGAGGCCGCCCTCTAGGACGAACAGCATTCAAAACCTCTAAACCTTTCTCAGTTCCAAACATAAGCTTTGCAATAAGTTTAACACTCTGGTCTATGTGCACCCTATGAGACATTGCATCAACATACCGCTTTCGAGCTGCAAGTTTCGTTCGAGAGCCTTCTGGAGATTTGGTCAACTGATAGGAGAACAATGCCCCCCAGGGAAACCCACAAAAAGAAAGGTCAGAGGAAGAACAGGCCTTGTTTACTATTATGTAGTGAACATGGATATAAAGCCATAATACATGAAACAAAGCTGTTCTCTAAAGCTAAGAAGTCTTTGTTTACAGGTTCTCATGAGGAAGTGACTACAGTTAGCTGCAACCAACATTGAAAAACACAGTAAAGATTCATGAAGCCCTATAATGTGAGATTTTGACCAAACCTTGTGCCATAAATAAAGAAGATCTGCATCCAATTGCTTCACAGACACTGTTAAAGATGGGAAAGATTTTTCTTCTGTGAAGTTTGAATTATCATTTGCTCCATTTGTACCCATATACTGAGCGACGTGCTCCTTGCTAAGACCTAAATTCCCATATTGCTGAACATGGGAGCCTGAATCTAATGTCCTCCGTTTAACCTGAAAATGCTTACAGATAGATTTCTTAGACATATATGTAGAATCAATCAAAGTAATATAAGCACTAAATTCAAATGTTTACCCGCTCATACTGCTCCTCCAGAGTTTCAGTCCTCAAGTTGTTTCGATCACTGCCCACAATTATACACATAGATGAAGGGGTGCAGTTCCAAGTTGATCATGAAAGCAAGTGAGCTTCAAGGAGAAACATACCTATCTTCCATCCATGAAACACTGTACATGTCACCCAAACATGGATAATTTTGATAACTACAGTAGGTTCCATAACTGTCCTCTTTTGCACTTGAAGCTGTCGTTGCATAGATATTTATTCCCTCTGGTAGAAGGCCCTCAAAAATACTCCCACCGTAACAAGCTTCAAGATAGAAAACCTACAATTTCACATAGATAAAGAGCTAAGCAAGAAAGCATTCTCTCCATGAACCTTGAAGAACACAAACAGTATGTAGAAATGTTTTTACCAAACTCTTGTATGTCCCTGAAGCATGTTTTTTCTTTAAAACATCTATTAGATCATGTGCATATAGGGTATGACCACCAGGCAACCCTGAAAAGGAAAACATGACCACAGAGCATGTCAGTTTCATCAAACCACCAAGCCTTGATGGCCAAAATTTCGGATCTTAAACCATGAAGAAAACATGAGACCAAGGTGAGAAGGCTTAAGCATGTATGGAGTTACTAACCAAGAGCTCCAGGACTTCCATGGTCACTATAGTAAACAAAGATATGGTCATGTGGACCACTGTCCACAACCTTTCCACTACCCCCTTTAAGGGCAGTTTTGTTTCCAAGTAGAACAGCAAAAAAGTTGTCTATATTAACATCTTTTCCAGTGTAATCCTGCAACAGGTCAATTTCCATACATGAGATGAAACAGTTAACCAGAGAAAAAGAATTAAAGTAGGGTTAGGTCTGAATAAAACTTAAAAATAAAATAACCTTTGGAACTCCTTTATAAACATCATGACCATTTGGTTTATTGATGATGATGCCTGGTGTAGGGTTTCTCTTATTTGAAGCAATGTCATCATACATGAAAACAATAATGTTTTCATCTCTTAATCCACCTTTTCTCATGATTTGGTATGCATGGCATACATCAGCCTGATAAAAATAAGAACAAAACCATAAACATGTTAAAATTTTTCAATATCAAACTAATTAAACAACTATAACATCAGTTAAGTGCTCATTCCTGGTTGGGATTATGAACAAAAAGAGTATTTTGATCAAAGAATAGGTCAGAGTCAGTTATCAAGGCTATTCTGGTCATTAAAAATATAAATTTCAAATTTCACCCCTAATCGACCATTAAGGCAAAGTGAAATGATAGATTGTAAAATAGGAGATATATAAGTAATTGTTAGAAACACAGGGCATATTCACTAGATTGTTAGTTAACTTAGGAGTCTTGATCCATGACCTGTCAAATTGTGCTCTCATCACATGTTTCAGAAAGGGGTTCACCTCTGCCCACTTTATCAATTCTTAGACATAAGCCTCCTTCCAAAATTTATGATAGAAGAGCATGAAGGGAGTACCATCTAGATCCCAACTCTAACTCAAGAAATATCGAAACTTAGAACTCCTTAGTTTGTGCTTGATTTGTTCCCTCATCCATAAAAGAGTATATCATATCATTAAAGTTAACGGATTGGTTTAAGTGAATTAGAGTATGTCATTCCCTTTGACCCCCCCCCCCTAAAAAAAAAAACATACCCAGTGCACTAATTTTTGTCACTTAGACTAAGGGTGTCTACTCCGTGTGAAACCGGTATTTAATACGATATTGGTATATGGTAAGGAATACATTTACCTCATATCCTATGTATGGGTGCTATATAGTTCATTTGTATTATTTTGTCCATACAATTACACTCTCGTTTATCAAACGACATGATAGGGACAGATGAAACATGAACTAGCCTGATGGACCAAAGGCAGTTGGACCCAGCCTGAGTGCTACTAGGAACGAAGATCGAATTCGATAAAAATGAAGGGGTCTCGCCAAGCACTCCGAAATCACCAAACAGAATGCCAGACATACAAGGATTTGATCAATCTAAGTGTCACATACCGTTTTTAAGTGGGATTCAACCACCATCACAAGGAGGGATGCCCTGCATCCAACGACCAGGAAACTAACACCGCTAATCAATAACGGTTGAGATAACTCCCTAGCGGCTATATAAACCTTGTTTATTGTGCTAGGACTCATTCATTACCCTTATTCCAGCATCAAGGATCTGAAGATCATCACACTTAAGAGTCGTTCTTCAAATTGCTTGGATTCACTAACTTGATAGTCAGAGACGTCCCTCAAACCACCCTTGGTCGAACTTGAGCACGTTGTTTTGTAGGTTCGCATCGGTAAAGAAGCACTGATTGGATTTTTGGAGCAACATGGTACAACTATGTCATACTAATATTATACTATATATTTATTTGGTACGATATGATATAATTATGTAATATAAGCTTAATATTTATTTGGTATGATATGATATAATCATATAGTATGAGTGGCATGGTTTCGAGTTCGATAAACAAGAATTAACACCTTATATATGCTTAGAGGGTCTAAAGAAGGTTCATTTTATTACCTGATGGCGATAGTTAACAAAGCCCATGGAACCAGCAATAAGGATGGCCCATTTGGTCCCAGTGTTATGACCATCTTCGCCTTTTACTTCACCATTTATGAATTCCATCACCTTCGACGGCAGACTAGTAAGATTCCGGCCATCGACATTTTGGATTGAAATTGAGAATAAGAATGAGAGAATAATCCCGGTGAAGAAGCGAGTCATCCTTTCTGGTGAAAAAGAGTTATCTCCATTGAAAAGCATGGAAGAAGGGATCATCATCCCTTGTTATAAAGCTTCACTTTTGGAGTCTACTTCTTAAATTATTTTTTTTTTAATTTTTTATTTTGGTAACGAATTTACTTACTTTAATGAACCTTCCAAAAATATAGAACTACTTTAATGTAAAATCTTCAATTATAATTATGTATGAGTTTTAAATGATGTATATATATATTTTTTTTGGTAAGTTAAAAGATGTCTTTTACAACCTAGGGTGCAATGGTGAAGATGAATTTTCAGCATATGAAACGTTTTGAAATATCTTAAAAAGAAAACGTTTTGCAATGTCATTTATCACCGAGTAAGTATGCGTCTTATTCAGAATTTGAAGTTCTTTGAAATGACCAGTTGTGAGCTTCTAACTTTTTGGAGTTGTGAATTACCTTGATCGACAAAGTCTTGCAAGAGAGAGAGTTAAACACAGGCCAACTTTGATGGTCGGGAAGCCGCCTCCGATGATCAAGGCAATATAAACACCACTTAAGGGCCTGTTTGGTTATATGAATCAAGAAATTTGAAATTTCTGGATTCATGAATCTGAGAATTATACCCGTTTGGTTGTAAAAATCTCTAGATTCATGAAATCTAGAGATTCACCTTTTTACACTAAAAACGTGAATTTGTAAATTTATGGGTAAGTGGTGAAATCCAGAGATTTTAAAAAAAGCTATACATTTGCACATTCACAAAAATCACGTTGATCAAATAGTTTTTTAGGATGAATCCATAGATTTCATTCCACAACCAAACATTTAATTTTATAAATTATGACTCCATAGATTTGAAATCTATAGATTTGAAATCTCTAGATATTTGAAATCTCCAGACTCATTGGTTACGGGCCTATTTGGTTATTCGAATCTAGAGATTTGGAATCTCTAGATTCACAAATGGGAGATTTTTACCCGTTTGGTTGTGTGAATCCCTAGATTCATGAAATCTAGAGATTCATCTTTTTACACTAAAAACGTGAATCTGTAGGTTTATGGGTATGAGGTGAAATCCAGAGATTTCACCCTGACTATCAAAGTGTTAAACATTTGAACCATAATCCAATAAATATTTTTTTAAGATAAATTTACAAATTTCATTCCAAAAATTCAAGCTAACAAAACAATTAATTTTATAAACCATAATTCTAGAGATTTTAAGTCTATAGATTTGAAATCCTAGATTTTTTAAATCTACAGACTCAAGTAACCAAACTGGCCCATGAATTCAGAGATTTGAAATCTCTGGATTCACATATGGGAGATTTATACCCATTTGGTTGTGTGAATTCCTGGATTCATGAAATCTAAAGATTCACATTTTTACACTAGAAAATGTAAATCTGTAGATTTATGGGTATGAGGTGAAATCAAGAGATTTCACTCCAACTATAAAAGAGTTCAGCATTTAAACCATGACTCAATAAATGTTTTTTCAGGATAAATTTATAAATTTCATTCCAAAAATTCAGGCTAATCAAACAGTTAATTTTATGAATCATGACTCTAGAGATTTAAAGTCTACAGATTTGAAATCTCTAGAATTTTGTGATTTTACATTAAAGATATGAACTATTAAAAATCTAGAGATTTCAAATCTATAACTGAGTCTTTCATATCATTCCGGTCCATTTGGACTATTCTTTGTTCATCATTAGACCCCCAGACCATGCACCCTGACTATATTAATTGGGAGGATGGGATGTATTTATCAATCGGTGTCCTTACTTGGGTCGTTACCCATGTGTAGTGAATTCAAAAAGACCTCAGCATTTCCTAAAGGGAACCCAACTGTCTCTTCCTTGAAGTGACCGTCCCCTTAACAGTTGGCCATTTTGAACTCACTGGTTTCTCCAAGCTTTCTGCGCTTAGTCTTCTTTTG
The DNA here is from genome assembly GCF_041222555.1 of Hakea prostrata. NCBI lineage: Eukaryota > Viridiplantae > Streptophyta > Magnoliopsida > Proteales > Proteaceae > Hakea > Hakea prostrata. The sequence continues at coordinate 58,217,732 of NC_142606.1, forward strand.
CTCCAGCACATTCCCTACGGTTTTTGGTGGTCCCAAGCTTACGCATTCCTCTCCAACTCTCTCCTGGCGAGTGAAAGCCAGAAAGTTCTCCTTCCTTCGCCCCTTTATTTCGCTGCATTTTTGTTTCTCTGGACTCTTATTTCTTCATTTTTGTTGTTGTCTTATTCTTCCTTCTTGCTTTTTTTGGGCATTTTAGGACCTTCTTGCCTTACTCTTAGACCTTTCTGGCATCCATCAGAAAATGGGTAGCGCTAGAACAAGTGAAGACCATTTTGAGAACCGTATTGCTTTGGGTGACTTGGCTCTTCAACTACACCTCGACGGTTGAACTCAATCATTCTCTCTTTCGACAGAGAACTTGGGGTTACCGTTGGATGGTATACGGCAGTCGAATCAAACCTTCGGAAGGACGCGCCAGGAAATGCCTCATAGGTTTCAGGTGCCTCGCCCCACTCCCCCCATCCTAAAGTTGGTTCTTTTAGGGTTGGTGCACACCCTGCCTTTTATGTTTCCTTTGGGAAGGGGCCCTTGGGGGATCCCTAACATTTCCAATCTCACTACTTGCCTGAGAAACTAGAGCGGCTGATTGCCAAGTACTCGATCCCTCCTGGGTTTGCTCTGTGCATTCTAGATTCCAAAGAGAGTGCCAATTTTGACCTATTGGCGAGTTTACTACTTATGCTGACACCTTCAAGAGCAGCGTTTGGTTTTTTTCTTTCATCTTTTCATAGCCATCTGTAACCATTGGGAGATTTTGCCTGTGATGCTTTGCCGACGAATAGTTGGCGTCACATCGTGGAGTTTAAAGGGCTTTGCCATAAATTGGGGATCAACCCCCTGTTTCATCCGGTTGACCACTAGATGAGGAACACCTATCTTATTCTAATCCTATGGTTGTAAAACCTTAATCATTTCATCATGTTGACCACTAGGTGGTATGTTAAAACGGTTAAAGATCCAACTTCCCTAGGGGAGGTCTTGGGTTCGCATCCACTCGGCGGCATTAATATAAAAAAAGTATATATATTTCTCCTCCCTCCACTTCCCCCCCGCCCCTCGACGGATGTCAATCCCCCCCCTCCCCCCCTCTCCCCCCCGTTATTGTGGTTTGGCAGGGAAAGAAACTCAGTAGACGAAGTGAAGGCGAGAGCTTCTCCGTTTCCAAGATCTGGCTTTCGTCAAAAAGAGTAAAATTCCTACTTCTTCAAGATCTCGTATGATAGGCATTCCTTCTTCTTCTCTTAATGGTGGTTTGCCGTTGCCAGAAAGAACTCTAGATCCATGAAGGGTCATTGTGATCTGTATTTTCTTGATTTATTCACTCAATTCATTTCTGATTGAGCATTTTTTTTCACTCGGGGAATCCAAATGGGTAGCAGTTATGCTTCTTTGCAAAAATACTCTTAAAAGTGAAATACCATAAAGGAGATTGCCTATATGCTAACACGTCTGATGGGTCTTTGTTCTTCCATTGTTAATTTGTATAAGCTCAGAAAAGTAGCAGGGGTTGCAGAGGATTCATTTTATATAACGAATTTTTGAAAAAAAAAGTGCCCAAATATTTCTTCTTCTTCTTTTCCCTTTCTATTTCTCCTGCAACGAACAAGTCTCCAGAAAAACAAGCTTCGAATACCAAGAAGAACACCGAAACCGAAAACCGAACCCAGATCTGAGAAGAAGAAGAACAGAGATCTAAGAAGCAGATCTGAGACCGATTGCTTCGCTTCAGTGATCGCTCGATCCCTTGATTCGCTTCGCCAACGATGAGTCGGTGTTGCCTGAGGTGAAGAGGGAGAGCCAGCCGAATCAAGAGAAAGAAAAAAAATAAAGGATAAACTAGTTAAGTTGGAATAATCGTAACCATACGATTATAATGAAATATGTGTTGAAAATCTAATGGCTAACAGGAGGAACTGGAGCCTGACACAAACTAGAGCGGATAAAAATCCGATCAACCCTACCCTTTACCTGTTTGTCCATTTTTATTCTCTGAGCAAATCACATCCCCTTGGCTGGGTTTTTGTTCTCTAAATGTTCCAAATATGAGATTGGATGGTCAAGGAGCATTGTCGCCGAGAGTACTTGTCACACTCCACCTAGCCAGTATCAGACTTACCCAAATACCCATGAAGGTGATCCATAACCGCAAGATCTAGGTTCATGGCCAATCTATAACCATTCAATACACAATAGCATAAACAAAGGAGTAAACAATTAAAAGGTATTAAAATGTAAGTTATTACAATTGTCCAAGATTTAAATATCAAAATATTATCAGAGTTAAATATCAAAATTCATTGTTATAATAGCGGAAGTCCTAAAATGTTTATCAAAAGGTTTGAAAGGGTAAACCCTCCCTAAGCAAAGTTATGCATTCCTAGTCAAACTCTATTATGTCTCTAAAGAACACCCCCACAAAGATCAAAACAATTGAAACATCATACAAGCAGTTCAAGCACGAACACCTGTTGCCATAGAGACTTAGCGGTTGGTCCAGCGGTAGGTTGGCCAACCAACCGGCCCCTCCCCTGTCTTGGTTTTGATGTATGGCTTAATTGAGTCCAAACACTAAGTGTAACTGTATGAACATGTCAATGGGACCTGTTGTGACTTGTTAGATTATTGGTATGGATGAAATCAAGTCTTATAGAAGATTTTGGACATTGGTAATGTAAGGGAACAATACACTTATGCTTGGTTGGTTTAATATGCTTCTTTTTGGATAATTAAAGCGTGTTCATGGTCATGTATTATGTTGTAATATTCTGTTTAGGCATGTGGAATGCAATGGGGAATACTTATCTAATGTTGTTCACTACTTTTGTACTTGGTGTGATGTGTTGGAATTATGAATTTGAGTTCGGGATTGCATTAACTTGTATGACTATCACCTTACATTAGGGGTTGTGGCTTAGACCTTCGCCCTTGATGCTTTTAGAGCTGCATATAGTTGTTGGTTATGCATGTTATGATGTCTAGATGCATGGTTAGGGTTCCCTTGTACATGCTATTACCCATTCAACGGGGAATTGAAGTTGAATGACCCATGATAGTACTATGGCACTAGTGGGCATCCAACAGTCGGTAACCATTCGGTGAGGAGACATAGACCTATTGACGTATCATTCATGGTAGGGTTGTACACGTTGAGGGTTGGGCTCGTGGGCATCCAATAGTTGGTAACCATCTCGTGAGGAGACGCGAGAGGCGTCCACCATGTCATATGTGGATGCTCGTAGGGTTACGAGGTGTTAATCCAACGTTGATAGGGATGCCATGAGGATTAATGTTCCTAGTAGAGAAGGATACTTGACTAAAAGGGCACTAGAAAAGATGGAAAGTATTTGGACCACATGTAGTATTTGACCCATACAACTTTACATTAAGCTAGGATATCCCTCACATGAGCCAGTTCTCATCTCAATAGTTGTGGTGAGAGATTGTGGCTCTATAACCCATACATTGGTCAGATTGGATTTGTATCCTTATGCCTCAATTGTGATGCCTAAAAGTTGGTTGGATGTTGTGAGGGGTCTAAGTGAGACTACCCAAAGGAAGTTGGTGTTCACCTTAATGCGTGTCTACATAGGTAGAGACTGACATGGTTAGCATACTAATTGCATACCTAGAGCATCACTACATTGTACATCTTATATCATCCTAGTATAAGTGAATTGATTATCTTATGAAGTTCTTTGGAACTCACCCTTATGGTTCTTTGTTTTCTTTAGATGGTTTTGCAAGTTTTGATGAGACACTGATTCCTGAGGAATTTGCCACAGAAGGTTTACTTGAGGCACCTATGGAAGTTGACCATGCAGAACACTCTTATGGTGCTGATTAATAGGGATAGTATTATGTTATTTATAATGGATTTATTAGTTTTTCTCAAGATTGTGGTTTTGTGTGCGATATTTATTACTGTGGTTGTAACCTGATCTTGTTACAGTGGATCACATCCAAGGGTAGTACTATCGGGTGGGGTGTGACCCCTGAGCTCGAGAGGACAAGCATAGATATATTGTGATCCATCCAAATGGACAACCCAGTATTGGGCCCAACCTCTTGAGGTGGAGAGAGAAGATCCTAGTGAAGGTGTTGTGTTTGAAAAACAGAGGAAGGGCCCTTACATTGAGAGTGTGTGAAGACGGATATTATACTTCTAGAGGATGCACCTCAATGAGATAAAGCTACCTTTTCAAGGGGGGGGGGGGGGGGGAAACAAGATCTGCTAAAAATATTCTAATTTATGAGATGTGGGTTCCATTGGAGGGATCTACATGCTCTACAACCACAAAGGCATCAACCATCCATCAACCCCTTAAGGAGAGTTTGCCATGTGGAGTCCTAGGGGTGTCAACAGTGTAGTTTTGGAGTGGTTTCGGGCTAGGTTTAATGGTTTCAGGCTGAGAAACACTCATTCCAAACACGGCCCATTAGGAAAATAATGGTTTCGAACCTGTTTTAACTTGGTGCGGTTTGGGTTCAGTTTGGGCTAATGGTTTGGACTAAATTAAAAGACTTTGGAAACAATTGGATTATAACAAACTATAAGACAACAAGATTATATAATAGAGTAAAAAAGAAATCGTATATCTAACTGAGAAACAAAAAAAGACAATACATATGCACAACTAGATAATTCTGTTGGCAAGGGTGCTTGGAAGAATAATAAACACAAAAACTTTAAATTGCATTCAAAAGGTAACTGTAACCAAACATTTTTAGTCGTAATACTTGAACAAGAAGAATGTGCTCAGTAGTTTCAAATTCAGCACCACCTTAAAATCAGCATATATTATTATTATTATTTTTTTTTTGAAGTGTTGGAATTCATAACACAAGATAACATATAAACAACATAATCAAATAAGAAAAAAAATAAATAAAGAACTACCAAACAAGGATATCCAAAAAGGTTCTTCATGAGAAGATGCACCCAACCAACAATCCCACACCCCACCCAACCTTAAAATCAACATATATGATTCTTTTTTATAAGTGTTGGAAATTCATAACACAAGAGAAACATATAAACAACATAATCATATAACAAATAAACAAATAAACAACTACCAAACAAGGATATTCGAAAAAGTTCTTCATGAGAAGATGCACCCAACCAACAATCCCCCCCCCCCCAAATAGGCTGGGATCACGTTTTCTTTTCTTCATCTTCTTCTTTTTTTTTTTTTCTTTTTTTTTTTTTTTTTTCTTCCTAATTTGTCATTAATAGGAAGAGCAACAAAACTATAAAATGGGTTATAACGGGTTGCGGTTCGGTTTCGGGCTAGTGCGAGTTGCACCCTCCTCAGCCCAAACATAACCCATTAGGTTCAGTTCAGGCTATAATGGGTTGGCGTAGTACAATTTTAACGGTTTGGGCTACAAATTGACACCCCTAATGTGGACATCAACGGATCTAACAATGGAGCATGTTTCCTCATAATACTCCTCCAAACCGAGTCGGTTGGTGGTCGGTTCAGGAAAAAGTGCATGGTTCAAAAGAGTACTTTGAGGAAACATGCTCCACCATTATATCCGTCATTATCTACATGACAGACTCTCCTTAAAGGCTTGACGGATAGTTGATACCTTTGTGGTTGCAAAAGATGAGAATTCCCATTGGAGGTAATGGACTACACCACACCCTTTCCTAGTTCTCTTTGATTTTATTTTCAGGATTGAGTTGAGACACAGGCAACCCTTGATAAATAGTAACTGGGGGGGTGTGGTTAAAGATAACTACGCACTTAAATTTGGAAAAAAAACTTGGCTACAAGGAATTTACAATGAAATGGAGTTACTCAATCCATTTTTGGATTCAATTAGGGCCTATTTGGTTACATGAATCTAGAAATTTCAAATTTTTTATTCACAAATGGGAGATTTATACCCGTTTGGTTGTGTGAATCCCTGGATTCATGAAATCTAGGGATTCACCTTTTAAAACTAAAAGCGTGAATATGAAGATTTATGGATATGAGGTGAAATCAAATCTAGATATTTCACCCCTATTATAAAAGCGCTAAACATTTAAACCATGATTCCATAGATGTTCTTTTATGATGAATTTACAGATTTCATTCTAAAGATTCAGGCTAACCAAATAGTTAATTTTATGAACCATGACTCCATAATTTGAAATCTCTAGATTTTGGAAATCTCCAGACTCAAGTAACCAAACAAGCCCTTAGTACATTCTTGGTTTTATGTTTTCAAAAATATCTTGGCTATTAGTAGGGGTAACAAGAACAATTCTAATACCTTGGTAGCAACCAAGTTCCGTTCCCTACATCTGGTTGAGGCATTTGTATCAGACTCGACTATTGTTGAGAAATTTGGCCAAAAAAAAGACTATTGTTGAGAACTATGTTGTTATTTATAGACTCTCTCTTGCTCTTTCAAGATGCATCGATGCATAGTGATTGTATTAGCTCAATCCAGTTTGTCTCAGCATGAATCAATCATGATCGGGCCAAGTTGGCCTCGGGTGACCTTATATTGTCAATCGAGGGCTAGGCAAGGTGCAAGATAAGAGTCACACTATTTTTTAACCTTTGTGTGAAGTTTCTAGTTTGCTATATAAAATCTTTATACTAACACTGATTCCATATGGATTCAAATTGGTTGGAATTCCTGGTGAAACCTACTTACTAGAACAAAGAGATTCGGTTCTCATATTCGAAACAGTCACCAAGATGGTACTTTTTTTTTTTTGGATATGAGGTTCATCTGGTCCAGCTTGCACGCACCACGATTACATCCTCAATGGAGCTTTTTATATAATTAATGCCACCGAATGGGTGCGAACCCAAGACCTCTCCTAGGGAGTTTGGGCCTTTAACCGCTTTTACTAACCCATCATTGGCAATAGAGATGATGATTTTGCACTTATTGTTGACGACTAACTTACAATAAAGGGATAATTACTATTGCCCCCTTATACTTTGGTTTTATTACTAATCAAACCCTATTCCTTGTGAAATTACTATTGCCCCCCCCCCCTCATTTCTAATGGTGTTAAGTGGCTGTTAACATCAAATATGAAATGTCTATTTTGCTCTTAGAATTAAGAAGTCAAAAATATTGCATTACACTCATTTATAGAAACTATATTGAATGTCAATTATATCCTTAAAATCTTATATTTTAGAATTAGTTTTGAATTTGGTGGAACCACATACTTATGGTTGTTGAAACTTTCACATTCCACTTAAATTTTTCATTATCACCATGATGGAAATTTTACAAACAAATTAGCATATAAGATGCTAATTGATAGAAAATTTGGTAATATATATTATGGTCAGCATATATTAGGTGATTTTCAATTTCCAACTTTGAATTAAATTTGATATTTCTTAATATTTTAGTTTCCATTTTAAGTTTTATTTAATTACATTCATTTATTTGGTGATTTCTTTTTAGAGAAGAAAATCACATCTTTCCTTCATTCGGTGGTTTATTTTTGAAAAGAAAAGTTAATTTAAAGTTAATTTTTCCCCATAGTTAATTAAGGGTAGTATTATAACTTGACAAAAGAGTAAATAAGTAAAAAGATAATTGGGGGGTTATTTTTTGGATTTTGAATAAATATATAGATGCCACATCATCAGTAAACTAACGGAGTTTAACGGTAGGGGGGCATTAGTAATTGTAGACAAAGTTAAAGGTTGGATTAGCAATTTTAAAAAGTACAGGGGATAAAGTAGTAATAAAATCAAAGTACAAGGGGGCAACAGTAATTATCCCTACAATAAATTAACAAAACAACATCTCCTAGCTGAACTAATACCAAGACACCTCTCTTGACTAAAAAACCCCTAACAATAAGATCTCAGCACTTCTACTTTCTGTCTCTTAAGTATTCTAGAATGCAAATAGTCTGATGCAAAATGAAGTTTATTTTCTATATACAAAAATTGAGATGTTAGGTTGCAAGAGTATTATTTTTCCCAAGTGATGCGTCCAAAAATTGATCAACCATCAGATTCCTACAAAACAATGTCAAATGTGGGCTGATTCAAAACCGTCAGGTTTCTTCATAGGGGAAGTATTTGGACTACATGTAGTATGTCACTGTATAAACTTGCATTGGATTAGAAAGCCCAACATGCTTCAGTACTCATGCCAATGGTTGTGGTGAGAGAATGTGGACCTAAACCCCAGCCATGATTGATTGACGAGAACTGATCCAATGCAAGTTCAAATACCTAAAGGGGGGTTGGTGTTATATCTTAAAGCATGTCTACCGTAATAGAGACTTGCATAATTAGATTTTAGTTGCATCCATACACTTGCATATTATCCTTTATATATGTTGTTTACCATGATATAATGTTGACATGTATATGAGATGTGTTTTTTTATTGAGTTCGTCATAACTCATTTCTTTTGTGGATATTTGTTAAACTAATCAAATGGAAATCTTGGATTGGGAGAAATTCCTTATGACAAGGAGAACCCTAGTGAAGAAGCTTAGTGGGAAGTGGCAATGTATACCAGGAAGCCACTTGTGGATGCCTGGAGTATGCTTACAGTACCCATTGATGGCAGGAGAATTCAGGTAGCATGTCCTTTTGAGAAGTCAATGGAGCAAGAATGGATGACTCCCTTCATCGCGAAGCTAGAAGAAAAGACCGCCGCCTATGAAAGAGCGCAAATAAACAATCAAACTTAATTTAATTTTGCTTCCGCTGAAACTTTATTAATTTTGGTACATGATTATTTTATTCATTTTTCATGATTCTTTCCTTTGCGTATTGGACTCATGTAATTCCTTTTATTTAATTATTTGGATTATTCTTGCTCTTGATTATTATTGCGTGTATTTATTATCATTGATGGGTAAACCATGGATCTTGTGACTGTGTATTGCACACAGGGGTTGTCGGGCGGGATCGATACCGGTGGCTGGGGTGTGACACCAATGTTTGTGAAGTTAAAAGTAACCGCAAGCGCACGGTATCGTGTAGCTAACTGGTCGATCTCAAGGAGATATGCCACTTATAATTCAACTTCTTAATAACAATGCGAGAGTGGAATGATTCAATTTTTGTTAACTAATTAACTAAACTAAACGATCCTAATCTATACATCTAATGCAATCGAATTGAAATGGAAAATAAATTAAACACAATCAATGCAAAAATAAAAGACAGGAAAAAAAATGCGAACAATAAAAATAAAAGGAAAAGGGAAGTGATCCAAGTGTCAGCTCTGGATCGAGAGATGGGAAGTATAATAATAATGACTTTGACCGTGGACCCTTTGCCGTAGCTTACAGTCCACCGATGGATATTAAAGAAAAGAAACAGTGCATAAGGTAAATAACATAAAGTAAATAACAAAGCAATAAACAAAGCAATAAAAGGAAAAAGAAGCCTTAAGCAAAGAGAGGCACGACTGTAGGCATCTCTAATCAAGGATTCAGGGGAAGGGAGAACAATAAATAAATGCTGAAAGTAAATTGCAGAAAGTGAATAACAGAAAGTAAATTGCAGAAAGTAAAATGGAAACCTTAACCAAAGAGAGGCACGACTGTAGACATCTCTGATTAAGGATCCAGGGGATGGGAGAACAATAAATAAATGCTGAAAGTAAATCCTAAATTAAGAATATGGAGGGGTAGATAGAAGCGAAAATGGAGGGAGGAGAGAAGATTAATAAAGAAGGTTACTTACTTGCGAATTGAACAAACGATTCGAATCTCAACTAACCCTAACAACCAGATCTAGATCTAGAATGATCTAAATCTGCATTTGCTAGACCCAGAGAAAAACGAATCTAAGAACTTGAAACTTGAACTTGAATTGCATTACATAAAAAAATTAAACCTAAACATTCAATCTAGAAATTAAAATCTCACAAATGTAAGCAAAGAAAACTAAAGAAAACCTAAATAAACCAAAGAGAAAAGAAAATGTGCTTCTCCTAAGCTCTAGAACACGTTCTCCTTTGATGGAGTATGCTCTCCTTTTATAAAGTTTACATGAGATATGAGGCACTGCTGAATTTGAATAAAACTCAGGTTTCCTATCTGACTCGACCAATTAGGGTTTTGACGTACTAATCGCGCCAACTTAGAGAGATCAGATGCATAATTCCACCGTTGGATTTGAGGCTTAAGCAGTCTTGAAGCTCTCCTCCAAATATCAGCACGATCGGACATTGGATGACCATTCGATGAAGGGTTTGATCGAAATTGGACAGAGACATTCAAAAACGGGATTTTTGCCTCTTCCTTCTCTAAATATAATTTTTTCCCCCTCTTTTTCTTTTTTTAATTAAATCCCGGATAGGAAATAAGATATTGAAGTATGCAAGGACTCTTTTCTCCATTTGGACTCTCTCAATAATATCTTTGTAGATTTGATTGATAATTTATAATCTCAGCCGTAGATCAAATTTGCTTTATTTATCTCTTCAACATTTCGGAGTTGGCCCATAATCACACATCTCTAGCCCATCATGCTCCAGATCAGGCCCATTTTCGCATTTGAGAATTTGAATGGATTTCTTGACGTGTAAAATTTCATGATTCAAGCCCAAAACTCCAAATATTTGCTTAAATCTTGAAAAGTCCTAAAATCTGCAAAAACAACATAAAACCCAAGGTAACTCCACTCTAAGTGTATAAAATGCATACTTTATGCCCTAAGATTTCACACATAAATGTGCTCATCAACCAACAGTGTGATTCTTCAACTAAATAAGGAATTTCAATTCAAGGTATTCAATGCTTCTAAAACTTTAAGTTTTGGGTTCTATTTTTTCTCTCTAACTTTTGTTGGTTGTTGATTTTGGTTGTTCACGCTAATTATGCTTGGTCGAACTAAATTCAAATCTAACTTCGATCTGCCAGTTACTTGATGCAAGTCCAAGATGGGCTCAAGCGATCATAGGATTTTAGCCTAAAAGTTGAACCATTTTTGCTCAACATTGATGATAGATACTTCACTGGCGATTGCAGAGGATCCTCTTTTATCTGTGGTTTTTGTAGACGCAGTTTTGCCATAGAGGAATTGAGTTTCTGCTAATAGTGGGCATTTCCTTTAACAACCACTATTGGGTTGCTTTAAAATTGTAAATTTTGAGAAGAAAATAAGAAGAGGAACGAAGGAGAGGAGAAGGAGAGAAGTTTGATTTTTGCTATGGAGGCTTTGATGGAATTGTGAGCCTTCTTTTAGCAAAAACTCTAATTTATAAGTTGTTTACAATAGGATTCCCAATTGGAATTATCATATAAATTTAAGTAGGAATAGATCTCCCATCTAATTTAATCTAGGATTCTCAGATTTTCCTCTCTTCTGTTGTGATCAGTGATGATGAATCGATGAATATGCAAGAAATTGAGAGAGACGCATACACACAATTGATGATGGAGTTTGGTTTTTCAGCCTCCGTATTTGGGACTCAAGATAGAGTCCAATCCACTATATTAGAGGGTAACAAAAGGCCTTACAAATCATTCAATATGTACAACAGAAGGAAGCCCTTCAGAGGCGATCACAATGGCGCAATCTACGCCTAAAAACTCGCTTGTACACCGGACAATCTTCATAGAGAAGCAATGGTAACAACAGTGGTGATCTTGGAGCCCTAAGCTCGAGGAGGAGAAGAACAAAGCACGTTGAACCCAAATACATGAACCAACCCAAGTATAAATAGCATAGCCTGCACTGGTAGTATAGGCGCCGGTTTAAGATGGTTCAAGCTAACTTAAACCCATGGTCCAATAAAAAAAATAACAAATTACAGATTAGACCCTAACAATTCTCCCCCTTAATCTGTAAGGCAATCCTTCAAACATTGTTGACTGGACTCAACCGTCATTGTCCACATGTATCTGCAAGGCAACAAAAAAGAAAACAAAGTACCATGCAAATACAACATGCAAAATACCTAAACGCACATCAAAACATGCAATAAGAAAATATAAAACATGTTGGCACACAATGAAACAAATGCAACAGGTACAGAAGCCCTAAACCACTAAGGGTGTCAATCGGTACGATTTCAGTACATTCCAAATTTGACAAATGCAAATTGAAACCGTACCTTACTGAATTTTTACGGTACGGTACGGTTTGGTATTTGCAAAAACAGTGTGGTACGGTTCCAATACGAAATCGGTATGCAAAAATAGTTTAAATATATTTGTTATAACTGCATTTTAAATGATATAAGTGCAACCGTGGTCAGATGCTAAAGATAGCATCTTTAAACGGACTGGCTTAGGTCTGCTCCATGGCAAAATTTTCATTTTAATTTCATAGCATATAGTACTTAAATCCTTATATTTACTAGAAGCACAATTAAGTTACCACAAGCTCACGGGTGGTCCGATGGTAAACCTAGCATCTTTCAACGGTATGGTTCAATGAAACCAAAACCAAATTTTTACAGACAAACCGTATTGAATTATTGGGTTTTTACACAAGAAAATTGCACTTTGATTATCAACAAATACAATAGGCTTATTCCATAAAACACCCAATTCACATAAAAAGACCATTTAACCATATGCACTCTTTCACACAGTCAGATGCAGCTACAAGCTCAGCCTTAGTAGTAGACAAGGGAACCATAGACTATAGTTGCACCTCCAACTAATGCAATTACGAGATAACATAAAGAAATAAGAAGATGATTCATGTTATCCTTACTACTAGCATAATAGAGTCTGCATAACCTTCAAGAACAAAGTCACCAGGAAACACAAGTCATTTATTAACAGTACCTCTCAAATGCCTCAAGAGCCACTTGGGAGTAAGCTAGTGTTCCTATCAGGATTGGACATAAACCTATTAAGCACACTCACAGTATGAGTGATATCAGGTTTAGTATATATCATAAGATACATAAGAGACCCCAAAAGACTAGAGTAAGGGATCTTCAACATTTCATCTTTTTAAAACTGGTCTTAGGACAAAAATCATTTGAAAGTTTAAAGAGTGTAGCCAAAGGAACCTTAACAGATTCACAATTCAGAATATCAAACTTCTCAATGACCTTAAGCAAGTAAGACGTTTGACAAACATACATAGTCCCTTCCCCCTCATTTTGATATATCTCAAATCCCTAACACTTTCTTGGCTGATCCAAGCTCTTTATCTCAAATTCAGACTTTAATATACATTTAATTTTTTGAAAAAGACTAGAATCAATACATGCAATCAAGATATCATCCACATAAAGTAGCATGTATAAAACAATAGAGTATGACATAAGAAAATAGAGGCAACTGTCATAAACACTATTTTTAAAACCAATACTTAACACAAATGAGTCAAATCTTTTATTCCATTGTCTCAAGGCTTGTTTAATTTCATATAGGGATTTCTTTAGCAAGCAAACTTTAATTTCATCACCGATTGCTAAGATGCCTAAAGGGGGCTGCATGTATGTCATCTCTTCTTTGTTTAACATCCATTTATTCTATTGTCATTTGTGCTTAAGCAACTAAGGAAGGCAACACCTTATAGTTTTATACTTCGCAATTAGGGAAAATATCTCATCATAATCCACCCCTTCATTTTGGACAAAACCTTAGCAACAAGTCTAGCCTTATATCTCTTGGAGTTATTCACCCCACATACTTTAATTTTGAAGATCTACTTACAAGGTAACAGCTTAAGGTCTTTAGGTCTATCAACTAGCTACCATCAATGATCTAATTCCTCATTTATGGATTGAATCCAGAGATCCTTATACTTAGAATCTAAGGTCTCCTCTTAGGAACTAGGTTCACTAGACCCAAACTCAGAAGCTGAATCATCTGCTTCAAAGGCAAAATTAGCTAAATATCTCTTAGGTAGTCTAACCTCTCTCCTCACTCTATTTAGGGGTGTCAATTTGTAGCCCAAACCATTAAAACCGAACCGCACAAGCCCGTTATAGCCCGAACCGGCCAGGACCGAACCTTAATGGGCCATATTAGGTTGAGGGTGGCAGAGCCCTCACCAACCCAAACCCAAACCGCAACCCGTTATAAAACCATTTTACAACCCGCTTTATAGTTTTACATTAAATATTGTTTGAGTTATCATATTACCACTAGGTAGTTGGTATAAACTATCACAAAAACTAAGTATGAATTCAAAGATCAAATAGTCTCCTATTATTAGTAAATGACAATTAGAAGAACTATGTATGAATGCTAATGAGCACATTTATGTGTAGAATCTTAGGGCATAAAGCATGCATTTTACACCCTTACAGTGGGGCTACCCTGGGTTTTATGTTGTTTTTGCAAATTTTAGGACTTTTCAAAATTTAAGCAAATATTTGGAGTTTTGGGTATGAATCGTGCAATTTTACACGTCAAGAGGTCTATTCAAATTCTCAAATGCAAAAATGGGCATGATCTGGAGCATGATGGGCTAGAGATGTGATTATGGGCCAACTCCGGAATATTTAAGAGATAAAGAAGACAAATTTGATCTACGGCTAAGATTATAAATTATCAGTCAAATCTATGGAGATATTATTGAGAGAGTCCAAATGGAGAAAAGAGTCCTTGCATACTTCCAATATCTTATTTCCTATTTGGGATTTTGATTAAAGAAATAAAGGGGAAAAAAAAAGAATTATATTCAGAGAAGGAAGAGGGAAAAATCCCGTTTCTGAATGTCTCTGTTCAATTTTGATCAAGTCCTTAATCGAACGGTCATCCGGTGTCCAATCAAGCTGATTTTTGGAGGAGAGCTTCATGACTTCTTGATCTCAAATCCAACGGTGGAATTGTGCATTTGATATCTATAAGCCAGTCCGATTAGTACGCCAAAACCCTAATTGGTTAATTCAGATAGGAACTCCGAGTTTGATTCAAATTCTGTCAAGATTCATATCCCATGTAAACTCTATAAAAGGAGAGCATACTCCATCAAGGGAGAACATGTTTTAGAGCTTAGTAGAAGCATTCTTTCTTTTCTCTTTAGTTTATTTAGGCTTTCTCTAGTTTTCTTTGCTTGCTTTTGTGAGATTCTAAATTCTAGATTGAATGTTTATGTTTAATTTTTTCTATATAATGTAATGTAATTTCAAGTTCAAGTTCAAGTTTCAAGATTCGTTTTTCTCTGGGTCTAGCAATTGCAGATCTAGATCATTCTAGATCTAGATCTGGTTGTTAGGGTTAGTAGAGATTTCAATCGTTTGTTCAATTTTTTTATTATTATTATTTGAAGTTCAAAGATGCAAGTAAGTAACATTCTTCAATAATCTTCTCTCCCCCCCCTCCATTCCCGCTTCTATCTACCCCTCCATATTCTTAATTTAGGATTTACTTTTAGCATTTATTTATTGTTCTCCCTTCCCCTGGGTCCTTGATCAGAGATGCCTACAATCGTGCCTCTCTTTGGTTAAGGTTTTATTTTTCCTTTTATTACTCGTTATTTACTTTCTTGCAATTTACTTTAAGCATTTATTTATTGTTCTCCCTTCCCTTAGGTCCTTGATCAGAAATGCCTACAGTTGTGCCTCTCTTTAGTTAAGGTTTCCTCTTTCCTTTCATTGCTTTGATTATTTCCTTTCTGCAATTTTTTTTCTCTAATATCTGTTCCCCCGATCGGTGAACTATAAGCTACGGAAAAGGGTCCACGGTCAAAGTCAATTATACTCCCCTTCCCTAGATCCAGAGCTGACACTTGGATCAATTCCCTTTTATTTTTATTTATTTATTGTACACATTTTTTTCTGCCTTTTATTAATTATGCATTGGTTATGTTTGCTTTATTTTTCGTCTAAATTCGATTGCATTAGATGTATGGATTAGAACCACTCATTTAATTTAATTAATAAGTTAAAATCTTTGAACCATTGCACTCTTGCATTATCATTAAGAGGTTAATTCTAAAGTGGCATATCTCCTTGAGATCGACCCGTTAGCTACACGATACTGTGCACTTGCGGTTATTATTAATTTCACAAACAAGTTTTTGGTGCCGTTGCCGGGGAGGTATTAGTCCATTTTATTTTTCTCATTCTTAGGTAAATCGAAATGTTTTTAAAAAAAAAAAAAATCAAAGATATTACTCTTAACTAGAGTAGAAACAAAAACATATAGTAGTCCCCACTCTACTGCAGAATCCCTAGGTGGCTCCGAAGACTATACAGATTCCCTTGCTGTCAAACCTATACAGCACTCCGCTATACGGCAACCTTACAGCCTTAGAATCATTGTTTCAATCTTTGTGGTGGAAAATTCACTACTTTCCCTTTTGTTTTTGTTATTTTCTTTTCTTTTATTCTTTAGTTACTTAAATTAAAAATAATAATAATTAAAAAAAAAAAAAAAAGAGAGACTAATTCTTTCATTATAACATTTAATTGCATTAGGTGGTTAGTGCATGCGTGTCTGGACTCGTGATTCCACAAATCGAATTGTCCGAGTGTCTACCTTGACCATGGAAGACCTACCTCTACCTAAGAGTCTTAGAGATAGATTATATCCAACTCGATCTGCACAACCCCCCTTATACGTTCTTGATGTGAGGGGTAATAATTTTGAACTTAAATCTCATTATCTGTTCAATTAATCCACACAAAATCACTTTGGTGCCCCTCAAAAGCAAAGTGCACAATTTTCTCATAATCAAAATTTTCAGTTCCCACAAGCCCCTAATTTTTCAATGCCAATTTAGCTAGGCCTTCCAATCCACCTATTGTGCCTCATATGCCTCATATTGCACAAAATCAATCACTACCTAGTTTCAATAGAGGTAATAATCCAAAGTTTTCTCGTCTTTCTACCTTAGAGAAGAATATGGAAGTACTTTTTAGCACCTTCATGACTTCTATGCATAATATGGAAAAACAAATTTCCACTCTTGCAAGTGCTTTGTCTAAGCGAGAAAAAGGTAAAATGCCTAGCCAGCCTGAGTTAAATCCTAGGACTCAGATTCAACAAAGGCCACCAAATCAAGTCAACCAAGTTGATACCACTTCTTCTTCTTTAGAGACAATTACTTCTGTGTATGCATTGAGAAGTGGAAAAGGGTATATAACAGGTGAATCTCCTATTACTGACCATAGCAAAATTAGTGACCATCGTGATGCGGAGAATGTTCAGGTATCTCTTAATGAGGGTTTGTCTGAAGAACCCTTAGAAGTTGAGGATGAACCAATTGCTTTAGAGGTACCTAAGTTTGATGAATCATTATCTGAAACCCTGAGAAAATAACAAACTTCAAATGAGAAATCTTATGTACCTAAGGCCCCTTTTCCTAGCCGATTAGCAAGTAATAAAAGGAATGAAATGTTGACAAAATTTTAGAAGTTTTCAAAAATGTGAGTGTCAACATTCCTCTTTTATATGTTATTTCTCAAGTCCCTTCTTATGCTAAGGTTCTTAAAGACTTGTGTACTCAAAAGAGAACTACAGATGTCCCAAAGAAGGCCTTTCTAACGAACAATGTGAGTTCAATCATCTCAGAACAAGTCCCAATTAAGTATAGAGATCTAGGAAGTCCAACAATTCCATGTGTTATTGGAGATAAAAAAAAATAAAAAAAAAAAAAAGAGCATGCTTTACTAGACTTGGGCGCTAGTGTTAATTTATTGTCATATACAGTATATAAACAATTGGGTCTTGGGAAACTCAAACCAACCTCAATTACTCCCCAGTTGGCTAATAGATCTGTTAAAATACCCAATGGAATAATTAAAGATGTGTTAATTCGAGTAGGAGAATTTGTTTTTCCTGTTGATTTCATTGTCTTAAAAACACATCCAGTTACAAATCTTAAGGACCAAATTCCTGTGATATTAGGGAGACCGTTTTTAGCTACAAGCAATGCCCTTATTAATTGTCGAAATGGTCTTTTGAGGTTATCATTTGGGAATACATCCGTTGAGTTCAATGTCTTTAGGTTGGGGAAACAATCAAACTTTTCTAAGAATATTAGTATGTTGCAAAGCATTTCTGATGATATTGATTTCTCCATTGAAAAAGGTTTTGAGGATGATTTTTACACTTGTTTGGAAGAACTAGAGGATATAGCGAGTGATTTTTTTTTTCTTTTTCTGATATGATGAGCTTGCAACAATTTAATGAACCACTTGGTAAGTTGTCTAGAAATCTTCCTGTCCCATCTGTGGCTGAGGCCCCCCAACTCCAATTGAAACATTTGCCTTCAACTCTTCGATATGCTTTTTTAAGCCCTAATGAAACTCTTCCTGTAATCACTGCCTCTGATCTTACCAAAGACCAAGAGGATGAGCTTCTTAGTTTGCTTAAAGACAATCAAGAAGCCATAGGTTGGCAAATGGCCAACATTAAAGGAATTAGTCCCTCCATAGTTCAACATCATATAAATTTGATTGATGGATCCAAAACCTTTAGGGAGCCCCAAAGAAGGGCTAATCCAGTGATGAAAGAAGCCATTCACAAAGAAGTGTTGAAATGCATGGATAATGGGATTATCTATCCCATATCAGATAGCCAGTGGGTAAGCCCAGTCCAAGTTGTTCCTAAGAAGTCCGGAGTTATAGTAGTTACACCTACTACCAATGAGTTCATCCCAACTCGTATTCAAACTGATTGGCGTGTTTGTATTGATTACCGGAAGCTTAATGCAGCCACTCATAAGGATCATTTTCCTTTGCCTTTCATTGATCAAATGTTAGAACGTTTAGCCGATCATGCTTATTATTGTTTCCTTGATGATTATTCTGGCTATAATCAAATCCCTATAGCACCAAAAGACCAAGACAAAACCACATTCACATGCCCATATGGAACATATGCCTATCAACGCATGCCATTTGGGTTATGCAATGCTCCTGCCACATTCCAACGATGCATGATAAGCATATTCTCAGATATGGTAGATGATTATTTGGAAGTATTTATGGATGATTTCTTTGTTCATGGGTCTACCTTTTCTAATTGCCTTCACCATCTCCGCTTAGTTCTTGAACATAGTAGAGCCAAAAAAAATTAGTTCTTAATTGGGAGAAATGTCACTTCATGGTGAAGAGTGAAATAGTCTTAGGTCATATTGTTTCTAAGGAAGGAATTATGGTTGATAAGGCTAAGGTTGATCTTATCTCTAATTTACTATCACCTAAAAGTTTTCAAGGATGTTAGATCATTTCTAGGTCATACTGGTTTTTACCGCCGCTTTATAAAGGACTTTAGTATGATAGCCAGACCGTTAACTTCATCACTTTTTAAAGATGTCCCCTTTCATTTTACCTCTGGGTGCTTACTATGTTTTGAACTATTGAAAGAGAAGCTCTCCACCGCTCCTATAATACAAGCACCAACTTGGTTAGAACCCTTTGAGTTAATGTGTGATGCTTCTCACTATGCTTTAGGGGCAGTTCTAGGTCAAAGGCTAAATAAGATGCCCATTGTGATTTCTTATGCAAGTCGAACACTCAATGATGCACAACTTAACTATACGACAACTGAAAAAGAATTTTTGGCTGTTGTGTTTGCATTAGAGAAATTCCGCTCATATTTGATAGGTAGTCATGTAATTGTTTACATTGATCATTCAGCTATCAAGTATTTGCTACAAAAGAAGGATGCAAAATCCCGACTCATTCGTTGGGTCTTGCTACTACAAGAGTTTGACTTAGAAACTAGGGACAAAAAGGGAACTGAAAATTTAGTTGCAGACCATCTATCCTGCCTTTCTAATTCTAGAAAGGAAGAGAGTCCAATTCTAGAGACATTTCCAGATGAGCAATTGTTGTCAGTAAACACGGTACCTTGGTATGCAGATATTGTAAATTATCTTGTGACCAATGAAACTCCATCCCATTGGTCCACCCAAGATAAATATCGGTTCCATTCACAAGTGAAATATTTTTTTCTGGGATGATCCATACTTTGTTTAAAATAGGTTCAGATCAAATCATTAGGCGTTGCGTACGTGAGCATGAACAATTGTATGTTCTTTCATTTTTGCCATGATCATGCCTGTGGGGGTCATTTTGGGCCTAGGAAAACTGCAGAAAAAATGCTTCAATGTGGGTCTATTGGCCTACTATATTTAAGGATTCATTTTCTTTTTGCAGAGCTTGCAAGCTTGTCAATCTCTTGGTCGAGTGACCAAAAGGAACATGATGCCCCTGAATCCGATTTTAATTGTTGAAATTTTTGATGTATGGGGTATTGATTTTATGGGACCAATCCCTAATTCTTACGGGAATCTATATATTATGTTGGTTGTCGATTATGTGAGCAAATGGATAGAAGCCATAGGTTGTCAATCAAATGATCACAAAGTGGTAGTTAAGTTTTTAAGAGAAAATATCTTCTCTCGTTTTGGCACTCCTCGTGCTTTGATTAGTGATAAGGGCAAGCATTTTTGCAATTGGCCTTTTGAGGCCTTGATGAAAAATATGGAATCACCCATTAGCTTGCTACTATATACCATCCGCAAATGAGTGGTCAGGTAGAGGTTTCCAATAGACAGATTAAGGAAATTTTAGAAAAGACAGCTAACCCCACTCATAAGGATTGGTCAAACTGTTTGATTGATGTTTTATGGGCCCACAGAATTGCATATAAGACGGATTTGGATCAATCCCCATACCATTTAGTGTATGGTAAAGCTTGTCACCTCCCAGTTGAATTAGAGCATTGGGCTTTCTAGGCAATCAAGAAGTTGAATTTTGATCTTGACGATGCGGGTATCCATCATTGCATCCAACTATCTGAGTTGGAGGAACTTAGAAATGAAGCCTATGAAAACTCAAAGATTTACAAGGCTAAAACTAAAACCTCATATTGTTAGGAAATCATTTCCTATTGGTGATAAGGTTTTGTTGTACAACACTTGGCCACATTTGTTCCCAGAAAATTGCGAACTAGATGGGAAGGTCCATTTATTATTCACCGTGCTTTTAACTATAGTACTGTGGAAATAATTGATCCTCATTCCAACCAAATTTTCAAAGTGAATGGTCAACGTTTAAAGCCTTTCCTTGAAATGCCAAGTGTTGATAGTGTAGAGGTCATTGATCTCTATGAGCCTTTTTACACTGGTGATTGAAAAACTCCAAGGACATTGCTTAAAGGAGAGGCGTACTTCAAAGATATAAGGTGAGTCTTTGATTGAGATATATGCTTAGTCTCAAGAATCAATATGGGGAATAAAGTTCAAGTGTGGGGGATCTTAAATCAATGGTTAGAAAAATTGTCATAGCTATTGATCTTGTATGAGTACTTACCAATTGTTAGAGTTGGAATTTGCAATGTTTTATTTTGAGCTAAATTTGAATCTTTGATGTATATTCTCTGCAAACATCCACAAGACAAAACTCGTCCTCTAGGGGTAACCTAGGGTTTAAAGGCTTGTTGCATATGCTAAGTATAACCGTGATTCCTACGAAAGTGAGTTAGGAATTTATTTTTTTGCATTAGTTTCTTACCTGCATTTGTATTTTATTTTTTTTTTCTCCTTTTATTCTTGCTTGAGGACAAGCTTAGTCTAAGTGTAGGGGAATCTGATTTCACACATTTATGTGTGAAATCATAGGGCATAAAGCATGCATTTTACACACTTAGAGTGGAGCTATCTTGGGTTTTATGTTGTTTTCGTAGATTTTAGAACTTTTCAAGATTTAAGCAAATATTTGGAGTTTTGGGTATGAATCATGCAATTTTATACGTCAAGAGGTCCATTCAAATTCTCAAATGCAAAAATTGGCCTGATGTGGAGCATGATGGGCTAGAGATGTGATTATGGGCCAACTCCGAAATATTTAAGAGATAAAGAAGGCAAATTTGATCGACGGCTGAGATTATAAATTATCAATCAAATCTACGGAGATATTATTGAGAGAATCCAAATGGAGAAAAGAGTCCTTGCATACTTCAATATCTTATTTCCTATTTGGGATTTGATTAAAGAGAGAAAAAAAAATTATATTCAAATAAGGAAGAGGGAATAATCCCGTTTCTTGAATGTCTTTGTTCAATTTCGATCAAGCCCTTCATCGAATGGTCATCCGATGTCCGATCGATCTGATATTTGGAGGAGAGTTTCATGACTTCTTGATTCTCAAATCCAACGGTGGAAAATTGCATTTGATCTCTCTAAGCCAGTTCGATTAGTACGTCAAAACCCTAATTGGTTAAGTTAGATAGAAACTCCGAGTTTGATTCAAATTCTGTCAAGATTCATATCCCATGTAAACTCTATAAAAGGAGCGCATATTCCATCAAGGGAGAACATGTTTTTGAGCTTAGTAGAAGCACTCTTTCTTTTTCTCTTTAGTTTATTTAGGCTTTTTCTAGTTTTCTTTGCTTGCTTTTGTGAGATTTTAATTTCTAGATTGAATGTTTAGGGTTAATTTTTCTATGTAATGTAATGCAATTTCAAGTTCAAATTCAAGTTTCAAGATTCGTTTTTCTCTGGGTCTAGCAATTGCAGATCTAGATCATTCTAGATCTAAATCTAGTTGTTAGGGTTAGTTGAGATTCGAATCGTTTGTTCAATTCTTTTTTTATTATTTGAAGTTCAAAGATTCAAATAAGTAACATTCTTTAATAATCTTCTCTCCCCCTCCATTCCCGCTTCTATCTACCCTTCCATATTCTTAATTTAGGATTTACTTTTAGCATTTATTTATTGTTCTCCCTTCCCCTGGGTCCTTGATCAGAGATGCCTATAGTCGTGCCTCTCTTTGGTTAAGGTTTCATTTTCCTTTCATTACTCAGTTATTTACTTTCTGCAATTTACTTTCAACATTTATTTATTGTTCTCCCTTCCCCTAGGTCCTTGATCAGAGATGCCTATAGTCGTGCCTCTCTGTGGTTAAGGCTTCCTTTTTCCTTTCATTGTTTTGATTATTTTCTTTATGAAATTTTTTTTCTCTAATATCCGTTCCCCCGATCAGTGGACTGTAAGCTACGGCAAAGGGTCCATGGTCAAAGTCATTATAATTATACTCCATTTCCTTAGATACAGAGCTGATATTCGGATCACTTCCCTTTTATTTTTATTTATTTATTGTTCACTTTTTTTTTTTTTTTCTTTTTTTAATTATGCATTGGTTATGTTTGCTTTATTTTTCGTCTCAATTTGATTGCATTAGATGTATGGATTAGGACCACTCGTTTAATTTAATTAATAAGTTAAAATCTTTGAACCATTGCATTCTCGCATTATCATTAAGAGGTTAATTTTAAAGTGGCAAATCTCCTTGAGATTGACCCATTAGTTACAGGATACCATGGGCTTGCGGTTATTTTTAATTTCACAAACAAATGCCAATTGAATGTACCAAGTTTGTTTAAATTAAGTGAATATTTATCCAATCCAAAGGTATTTCTTTGCATATCAAGCTAAATACCAACAAAAAAAATAGACGGATAGAAGGGAAAAAAAAATCTACATTCTCACAAAACAAGAACCCAATTTCAAGACAATCAATTATAGCACAAGTTGGAATCTAAAAGAGTTTTTAGTTTGAAGATTTGTTTAGGAGGACTATCTGGTGGAGCCTAATGAATGAACTTGTAGTTTCTATGTTACTACTTACTATCTGAGTTCTTGATTTCTCTAAAGTGGGTGTAATTTTTACAATGTAGAATGACTTTTCATTTTTTAATGAGAATTGATCAATAACAATTTTGCTTTCCATAGAATTTTGGTTCTTGTTGCAAGATACTCAACTATTTCTTCTTTTCTTTTCTTTTTTTTTTTTTTTTTTTTTTTCCTTCCTTGCATACAATAAATTATTAGCCCAAACCGTTAGTTAGCCCGAACCCAAACCGCACCAAACCGAAACCGGCCCAAAACCATCATTTTTCTAATGGGCCGTGTTTGGGCTGGGTGTATTTGAGCCTGAAACCGTTAAGCCCAACCCGAAACCACTTCAAACCGCACCGTTGACATCCCTACTCTATCCCTTGCTAGTTGATAGCTACTCAAGTCTAGAACCCGACCCACATCACTAGTAGAAGTCACAGAAAAGAGCAAAGGTCAACTAACAATGTCAAGCTCCACAACCTTAGGTTCATTATCACTAGAGCTGGGTTGAGAGGAAATCATGGGTGCTACAGGTTCATGATCATCAATGGTCTAAATAGAATCCTAAGGAATACCAACCTGCTCTAAGTCAAATTAAGTAAGATCAGTCTTTGGTCTGGAGGGTCAAGATTGGTATTGTCAATAGAGATGCAAGGGAAGACACCCTCTCTAAATAGAACATCCCTACTTACAAAAGTCTTCATCCCAGGTATAGATTTATCCCATAATTTATAACCTTATAACTCCCTCAAGGTAACCCAAGAGTATACACTTCCTACTCCTAGGTTCCAACTTGCCAATGTTTTGATGAGAAAAGGCCTCGCTACTAAACACCCTAAGGTTATCCAACTTGAGGGGCTTCTCCCGCCACATCTCCTCATAAATCTTCAAACCTATGGTCACAGAAGGGCATCTAATTATTAGGTAGACAGTTGTAGCCATAGCCTCACCCCAAAACCCCTTGGAAACCCCAAAACTAATAAGCATGCATCTTGTTTTAGTTAGGATAGTTTTATTCATTCTTTCAAAAGTGCCATTTGGTTGTAGAGTAGCTTTAATTGTTTTATGCCTTTGAATACCTTTGTTTTTACAATACCCATTAAATATTTCATTAACAAATTTCAACCCATTGTCAGTTTTTAATATTTTGACTTTCTTCCAACTCATGTTTTCAACCAAAGCAATCCATTCCTTAAACCTAACAAAAGTCCCATCCTTGGACTTCAACAAGAATATCAAAGTCTTCCTAGAGTTGTCATCAATTAAGGTTAAGAAGTAGGAGTTACCTCCGGAAGACATGATGATATTGGTTCCCACAAATCCACATGTAAATATTCCAATATGAAACTAGATAAGTGGAACCCAACCCCAAAACTCAACCTGTGTTGCTTGCCAAAAACACATTACTCACAAAACTTCAAATTTTCAACTTTATCCTTGCCAAAAAGACTTTGTTTCTTTAGAGCTTGCATTCCTCTATTACTAATGTGCCCCAACCTAGAGTGCCACATACTAGTACATGTAGACTCACTAGACAAACAACAAGTACTAGAGACATCATCAAGATAAGTACTACCATCTAACATGTACAAATCAGACTAATATTTACCTTTCAGACATGCATGTGAACCTTTAGAAATTGTAAGAACACCCCTAAATATACTTGTATCAAAACCAACACTATCAACAATACTTATGGAAATTAAATTTCTCTTTAAATCAAGAATGTATCTAACATCATGCAGTGTTAAAACAAAATTAAGGTGGGTGAGCAATTTAGTAGTACAAATGCCAAACACATCACACACATCATTGTTACGTATCATAACTTTAAATGTGAAATCCCTCAGATTTCTAACCCTTTAACGCATGATTTCAGGACCACGAACCCGAGCCACGAGTCAGTGACAACTGTGGGCTATTTGAGTCGAGCCTGAAGATTCTAAAGCGGACCAAATGATTGTGGATGACCCTAGTGATGACTCAACATCTCTCCTAGAGTTTAAGAGAAGAAAGAAGGTCAATCCCGATGGCGTTAAAAGATGAATTAGGCACGTCCGTAAACCGGTGATGGAGAGTCTAATTGATGAGGTAAAGATATCCAAACGTAGATAATCAAAAGACATTTCATTCAAGTAAAAAATCACCGAAATTGGATTCCGGATGGGGGTCCAAACATTGACCGGTTGACCACCCCAACCCCCCACCCCTTTCCCAGCTCGGGACAAGAATCAGGATTTTGGGTTTTAAAACCCCATTTCATGTTTTGACTCACCTCTAAACACATTTTCTAATGCTAGAGTGGGGTTGAGGCTTTGGAAGAGAAACCAAGAAGAAGAGTAGATTCCATCCAACCAAATGTGCTTTGTGACTCGGATCGTTGCGAGACATTGGAAAAAGGTGAGAATCCTTAAACCCTTCTCTTTAAAAATAGTTTGTGGGAGTTTTTCTTCACTTTGAATGTGGGATTTTGAAAGGAAAGCGTGTTAGGTATTTTGAATTCTCTTAAATTCTGGTATTAATGTTTCCCTTTAGTATGAGAGTTGTTGTGCAAATCGTTGCAAAAGATTTCCGTTTTGACTCTCTAAAATGCCTGTGGGCAATTTAGAGAGCCAAATTTGGGGCTTTTAGATCTAAAACGAATTGGACCAAATTGAAGGTACTCTTAGAACCCTATTGCTTCCAATTAAACTTTCCCAAAGTTTCATTTCGATTCAACCTCATATTGGTGGCGAAATAGTGAATTTCGCTGAAATTAGGTTGAGAACGGCGGGTTTGAACCTAGTTGTCAGAATGGGGTTTTTATTGGGTGATTTTGGGAAATCTTTTGAAACCCAATTGAATTCTAATTTGTGTCTATTAATCTTCTTGTATGATTAGGAATTTTTGTGAGTTTAATCGCCGACTCTTGTTAGCCAAAATTGTGTAATTGAGGAAAGAAATCCAGTTTGAAGGTGAGGAACGACTAACCATGTTTTGTATCATTAGGTGTTATTTTTAAATGATTGGTGAGATAAGTTTCTTTAAATTGATATCTATCATGATATGCTTGTGTGTGACTTTGCGCAAACGGAAGGTAAGGTTTAATGTTTGGGTATTACTCTTTATTTTTGAATCTTATATTATTGATATGAAAATGATATGACAATGTATGAGATGAAAGATGTTGAATGAGATTATTCTTCTTACCTTATTTTATCAACTAGGGTTGTGGGTTTGCCCATTACCCTAGTGATCTTATGTGATTGCATCTAGACCAACAACAAGAATTATAGGTGTCTAGAAGTGTTGGACTAGGTGTCACATCCACCCAGCCGGTACCCTATCTGGCATACCAGGGTGTGTGATCCACAGCCCTGAAGATCAGTATCGAGGAAACCAACCTCCCACATTCACAATAATAAAATCAAGAACAAGACTAAATCAATGTTATACTATATTAACTGAAAGATCAAGATAAGATTCAAAGAACACATGTATATATAATCAGAGTGCGAAAAAATAATGATACCAATATAATAATCAAATGTAGAGTGTAGCGGAAAATCACTCTACACTATAGCAGAAATGTAGATCGAAAGTAAAAAGAAATATTACAACCAATTCCCAAAATAAGAGGAATAGAAAAGAAGTAATCAAAAACTAAACTAGTGTCTCTTCAAGCCCATAGAGAACATTTCTAAAAGTTTAAGTCTTAGTATCTAGATAACGCTAAACTAACACATGGGTGCGACTAATCCTAGTACGATACACCGTCACCATGGAATTCTTCACCATTGTAGTCACCATAGTCAGCACCTTGGGCGTAGTATGAGTCATCCGATTGGGCTTCATAATAATGGCCTTCATAGTCATTAGTACCTGCAGATAAGTCTAACAAAGATGTTTGCAAAAAGGAGTGAGTTCAAAAGAACTCAGCTAGGCAATTCATTCCATAATAACACAATAAAGAATGATAGCAAATCATAAGGAATACAAGATGCTATGAAATAGACAATGCATGTATGATTCTAACTCTATGTATGCTGGTCTCTATTGGCAGATATGATTTAAGTCATAGCACCATACTCCTCTGGTAGGTCTCAAATCACTCTCCCTCAACCATCTCGGTATCTTGGGTTCTGCGGTGGTAATTGGGTCTTGCATCCCTCTCGAACATTCCTTGGTTTGGGTTTAGGTCACCGCTCTCTCACATCACCATTGGTTTGAGTATTGGCGCATGTCAAGGTTAATCCTAGCCCAATGCAAGTCTTCTACTTAATTATATCAACTCAGAGTTAGATACTTCCATTCCTCGCCTCTCGCGATCCTTTCCGGTATCCTTCTCACTAGAGTCAACGTATCCTATGGCTACAACCAACTCGGACTACGGACTCATCAACCCTATAGGTCATCCACAAATAGTAAATGGGAAGCTCTCATGTCCTCTCATGGGTTGGTTATTGGTCTTGAGAGCCCATGAGCCCAAGTCTACTACTGCAACCCTACCAATGAATGGCCCTCACAATGTGATTCATGTCCTCTCACGGGTTGGTTACCGGTCTTGAGTGCCCACAAACCCCCATTGCTGCCACGGGTTACTCGGTCTCAATACCCTTCCAAATCGGGTCTGATATATAACAAGGACATCCTAGCCAAACACTACTAGACAAGCCTTAGGTATGTCAACCAATAATCTTGGAAAGAGTCAAGGGGCACCATAGGAAATGTCCCATACCACTTCCACTGATGTCTAAAGACAGAAACGTCAAAAGGACATTCCCCATTCGCAAATTATACTTAAGCAATCACATTCCCAAATCAGTCATTCACATACACAACTAACAATCCAATACATAGAAAGATAATATTCATACATGATCAAATTGATAAAAGAATCACATGAACAAGACCTACTATAGTTAAGGAAATTACAGTAGTAATATAATTAAAAGGAAACTAAGACAATAGTAGTATGACCATGCAAATCCAAATCATAAACCAAAGATCATGCATTCTAGGTTATTAGAGAATCAATCGTCCTTACCTTAAATAACTTTGAATAATTCCAGAGAAACAAGAGGATAGGTCCAAGGTTAGCAAATAAACCCTAAACAAGCATAGTTCAATCATTAGGAACAAACCCTAGAAGATTAGAAGTCAAACAAATCGAAACAGTCAACCCAATGAACAGTGCAAAGCAAAATTCTGAATTTTGATCCAAAACTCATCTTCCGATATTCAAAACACTCCAAAAATTCAAAGGAACTTCTAGAACAGTAATCTAAGATTAGCTAGCATAGATTAGACACCAACATTGATCAAAATAGTAGAATTCTAAATTGATTTAAAAAAAAAAAAAAAAAAAAAAGGTTTTTGGAGAAAACAGTCCATGGATTCAACGGAGAGGCTAGAGAGAATGAGAATTCACTTTAGAAGAATAACAATAGTAAATCAATGATAGAAACTAATATGAGTGAATCTAACATGCTTTGAAATAAAAAACAATAGAATGATCACACCTTCATGAAGATTTCACAAGATCTCTTCATAAAACTCAGTTGTGTAGATCATAAGAGCATTGGAGTGAATGGAGGTTCACTCACTACTACAGAGATTGAAGAAGAGGTGTTTGCAAGGATACACCATCTTCATAATCACAGCGATGAGAAACCATCAGTAGAAGAGTAGATCATAGAAGATTAAGAGAGATTACTAACCTTAATGAGGAATAATCGCCGAGGAACTTGAGAACTCGCACTGGATCTTCCACACACCAAAGAGAAGGCTTGAGAGAGGTTCTCCATGTTCTCCAAAGGTTTTAGAAACAAGAGTGGCTGAAAACCACGTAGTCCCATTAAATAGAGCATCAAAACCCTAAATCAAAAGTTTAAAATTAAACCCTGAGACTGTGGGTCGATTGGCCCAATAGACCCAAGCAGTCAACCCAGGCTGACTACAAGCCCATGTTAGGGAATTGAAGCACTAAACCTCCAAATTTTCAATGGGGCTTCTCCCAACTCATCAAGCAACTCACCTAGCATGGAGAGATGCCTTCAAACCATGTCCAAATAGGCTTTAAGTCCATCAACCAAGCTCTTCTTCATTAAGGTGCAATTTCTTCTCCAACTCTGACAAGGTTTCCAAGTATGGAACTCCATCATCAATCTCCATGGGTTCTGGGTCAAACACCATGTCTTCCATTGGGATGGCTCGTAGTTGTCTTTTACCTTCACTTTGGGTCTTCGAACCTACAAACAACAAGGTTTCGGGTTAGGGTTAATGCTGGATTTCACACTAGGAATCTTTATGAGTACTACTACCCTTCCAATAGGGGTATTGAAGCCGGTTAACCCATGATGCCAGTGGCTAGGTCCTGTGTCAAGCAGGCCCACTATCATTATAGTTTGGGAGAATTGCATATAATAGATAAGGGCTCATGGGCGCTCAAGACCGGTACCCAACCCGTGAGAGGACATGGAGAGTATCATGTCCATTATATTTGGATGACCATTGGGTTAAGGAATGGGATCTGACAGATGCCTCCCATTGAGGATTCCATTCATAAGTGGGAAGGTATCGAACCAAAAGGGATTAGGCATGAGGGGAGATATCCCGACCATATGTAGTGCAAGACTATAGGACCTTGCATTAGGCCTACGTATAACCTTGACGCGCACCGAGTCTCATACCAAATGGTGATGTGAGAGAATGGTGACTTATAACCCCAACCATGGCTTGACGGACTTTAACCAACAACCATGGAGAACCCAATAGACATCTCTTGTTGAGGGAGAGTTATTGAGACCACCCAAAGGAGACTGATGATTTTCTTGATGGGTGTCTACCTTAGAGACTTCATAGTAGAGTTAGGCACACATCATCATAACCACGCATTATTATATTTTGTCATTTATTTTTATTATCTTATTGTGGGTATGATATGGAAATTATGGTTGAATGCATGACAATAATACTAGTTATCCTCGTTGAGTTTTGTGAACTCACTCATTTATTTGTGTATGTTCTTTAGACTTCTCTTCAGGTTATGAGGACCCCACTCCCATGGAGGATCAATTGTCGGGAGATTACCATGAAGGCATGATTGGAGAAGATGTGGACGCATATGATGCTTCATTCTCGTGTTAAGATTGTTCTTATGGAGTCCCCTTCCATTAAAGTTTTCCCTAGAGATATTCCGCTTCAAATGATTTACTTTCCTCTTCAACTCTGATGTCTATTTGATTAACTTTAGTTAACTTTAACTTTAGTTGTGGGATGATTGTAACCGATATTTCAAATTTTGAAATTTAATACTTGAACTTGATTTATTCTTGTCCATTAATTTATGCTATATCATATGTTGTATGGAATTGTCACTCAACTTAGGTTTTGCGGTGTATCACCCCCACAAGTATTCGAGTATGACCAGATCCGGCTAAATGGGGTGTGACATTAGCATTATCTATCTCAGTCAAGTATGTAAACCAATGTAAATGCGGGCACATATGGTAAGTACAACTAGAATCAATGATCAATTCATCATGCTTATCACTATCACATAGTCAATATCTCACAAATATCTTCATATACATTGGCTTGGCTTTTACTAGTGGATGACATATTAGAATTTGATGTCTCATTTTTTTTTTTTTTTATTTTCTTTTGTATGCATAACAATTTCTTTTAAAGTAACCCATTTTTTTACAAAAAAAAAAAAATTCTCTTAGTGCTAGAGTCAGATTTATTATTCCTATTATTGTTCTTATTGTTATTAGTATGATTGTCATTCCCCTTACCTTTTCCTTTGGGCTTACCTTGCTTGTTAGGGCCCTTTCCCTTCACAAATAGGTTCTCCCCACTTCCCTTGGTCTTTTCGGAAGCCAAAACCTCTAACTCCCTATTTTTGAGAACCTCAATACATTGGACAAGGGTCATATTTTGATAAACATATTTTATAGAATTCTTAATAACAAGATAATCGTTGTGAAGGGAATTCAACAATATAATAGACTAGTCTTGGTCATCTAATTTACTTTTCTCCCTAGTACTAGCCAAATCTTGAACTAACTTTTTAAACATGTCTAGATTTTGGTCTAGACTAATAGAAAGATCCATTTTGAAGCCATATAATATTTATTTCAAATAGATCATGTTACCTAAATTATTTTCTGATTAATTTGTTCAAGTTTTGTCCACACTTTGATAGATGTATTATCTTCCTCACCAAGGCACCCATAACATCATCAGTGATGTTTCAAAGCATGCAACCAATTGCATTCTCTATCACCTGTGCCCCCCCCAATTATCAATGATTCAAGACCAGTGGTGGGATCGGGGGGGGGGGGGGGGGGGGGGGGGGGGGGGGGGGGGGGGGTCCTTCCTTACCATTTCGTTGTTGTTTCAAAGCATGCAACCAATTGCATTCTCTATCACCTCAATCTTCAATATATGGTCTATGCTTCAAAGAAAGTATCATGATCATCTATAGCCCTCAATAATCGTTGTTGGGCCATCAGGGCTCTTATCTTTCTCTTCCAAATCCCATAGTCTTCAGTCCCATCAAATTTCTCTATGTCTATCCTTGAGCTCTCCATTGGAACTTTCAAATTCAAATACTTAGGGTTATCACCCTTACCTACAACCCAACTAGATACTGTGGTAGTCACACTGGGAGTCTGGGAGGTGTTTCCTCCCTAGGCAAACCAAACCCCTTCCTGTTCTCCACTTATAATTTCTTTAAGCAATATTCTCACAATCATAATATACAAAATGAATACAGGTATAATCTAAACTAAAATACAATAAAAATTTATCACAAAATTGATTTAAGAAAACACACTATTGGTCAAACCTGGCAATGTTAACAAAAAACAAACTACTATGCACAATTATTAACAATTAACAGGAGGAGCAACCAACTAATCAAATTAGATAACATCAGATGTATGTAACAGATCTCAAAATCAAGGTATAAACCACTAGAACATTCAATTAGATGCACACAAATCCTAGATGAACCTAATTAACTAAGATAATTAACCTAATAAGCAAATAGTGAGCAAGATTGACTAAACCATATGCCAAAAACACTTAGATAAATCCTAAACTACGAATTAGAGCAATTAGAACAAAAAACCCTAATTTAGTTTCATCACAGATCAAACCTAAACTGGCTTTGATGCCACATGTTGTGACCAGTGATGATAAATCTATGACTATGCAAGAAATTGAGAGAGAGAGAGACACACACACACACACACACACACACAATTGATGATGGAGTTCGGCTTTTCCGCGTACGCCTCTGGGACACTAGATAGAGTCAAGTCCACTATATCATAGGGTAATAAAAGACCTTATAAATTGTTCTATATGTACAACCGAAGGAAACCCTTGCAGAGGCAATCACAATGGCACAATTCACACCTGAAAACTCGCTTGTACACCGAAGAATCTTCATAGAGATGCAGCAACAGCGACGATCTTAGAGCCTTAAGCTTGTGGGAGAAGAAGAAGAAGAACAGAGCATGCTGAACCCAAATGAATCTTAACCAAAATACATGAACCAACCTAAATATAAATAGCATAGGTTGAACCGGTAGTATCGGCGCCGGTTTAAGATGATTCAAACTAAACTCAAACCCATGGTCCAATAAAAAAAATAACAAATTATAGATTATACCCAAACATTTTCCTATCATGAGTTAGTGCCTGTTACTAACAACCCAAAACCTAAGAGCAATAAAACCTAGTATTGTACATATAGCCTTAGCGAACTCAAAACAACCCATTTAATAGGTTGGTATCGATGCCAATATCTACAAAAATACATACCATTTGATATTTACATTTGGCATCGAACTTTGAAGTTTGTAAGTTTTCTTTTGTTACTAAGACTCGCAATTTCCCATGCAGATGTCCTAGCCAAGAAGGCTCAGTTGGTAGGAGGTTCAATTGTTTGGCTGCTCCCCATTCCGGGGCTCACTGATGTTCAAGGGCGAACCCACTAAAGGGGCTGAGGGGGCCATGCCCCCGGTATTTTTAACTTTTTTTTGTAATTCCATTAGTTTTTCACTTTTTATATTAATTTTTTTCATTTTTCCAGCTTTTTCTCTTCTCACATGTGAAATGTCACTATTTGCCCCCCCCCCTCAATATTGAGAACAATTTTAAAGGTAAAATAATGGGTATAACTATCATCCCTAGTTAAAAACTAACTTCTCAATCCCTATTTATTCTCCCATCTCTTCTCTTTCACATCTTTTATTTCTATTTATTCTCTTCTCTTTCTATAAAAGTGGGTTAAAGGAAATTTTTGAAAAATATCTTATTAGAAATTTGGTAAATACTCGGGGCTCACGTAGCCCATGCCGGATCTTTCTATAAACGTGGGTTAAAGGAAATTTTTGAAAAAAATCTTATTAGAAATTCAAAATGTCATTTCTAGTTAGAAACTAACTTCTCAATCCCTATTTATTCTCTCATGTTTCTCATCTCTCCTCTCTCCTCTCTCCTCTTGTCTTCCTATTTATTCTCTTCCATTTATTGTTGGATTTTGTTTTAAAAGAAAATAATAATATAATATAATATACTATTTAGATAAGTTTCAAAATCATTAAAACTCTATCTCCCTAGTTTTGTTTTTAGGACTATTGTTTATTCTTACTCTATAGGACTCTTCTGGATGTATATTAGGTGATTTAGATTACCATATGTGTTTAGTCCCACATCGGATGGAGCTAATGATTATATGATTATATATATATATATATATAGCTCCTAAGTGGGGTGTATGCTGGTAGAGAACTACGAGTGGATCACGTGCATGCAACCATGGGCGAACCTGGGCCGGAGGGGGCCATGCCCCCCCCCCCGGATTTTAAAATTTTATGCATATTCTCCTAATTCCTTTAATTTTTCCGGTTTTTTCTCTTCCCACATGTGAAATGTCACTATTTGCCCCCCCAAAATGATGGGTATAAATGTCATTCATAATAAAAAAACTAATTCATCAATCCCTATTTATTCCCCTCTCTTCTCTCTCATCTTTTCTTCCTATTTATTCTCTCCCCACATGTGAAATGTCACTATTTGCCCCCCCCCCCAATATTGTGAACAATTTTTAAAGGTAAAATGATGGGTATAAATGTCATTCATAATAAAAAAACTAATTCATCAATCCCTATTTATTCCCCTCTCTTCTCTCTCATCTTTTCTTCCTATTTATTCTCTCCTGTTTCTATAAACGTGGGTTAAAGGAAATTTTTTTTAAAAAAAAATCTTATTAGGTATTCAAAAATCAAAATGTTATTTTAATTAAAAACTAACTCTTCAATCCCTATTTATTCTCTTATCTCCTCTTCTCTATCCTCTTTTTTCCTATTTATTCTCTTCCCTTTTATAGCGTGGCTTAAGAAAATTTGGAAAAAAATCTACTCCAAAATTAAGTCTCTTTCTCTTTCTCAATTTATTTATTGTTTCTTTTTTCTTTCTCTTTTCTTTTGTTATTATTTTTAATTTGATTTTATATTCTATGTTTCTTTATTTCTTCTGCAATTTTTGTTATTTGATTTTGTATTGTGAATAAAATGTCTATAGTTAGTAGGTAACTAACTACTATTGATTTGCATCTCTTACCTAAAAAAAAAAATTTTGGTTTACATCTCCTATCAAAGAAAATTTTGGTTTGCATTTAACTTTTTAGGGTTGAAGTCATGTGTATATTTTTTTTATATTGTTGCTTTAATTTTACGTATATTTTGTCGAAAAAAAATAGATCATTATCAATAATTCATCATTTTTTTCAAATAAGTGTGGCCCTACAAAATATATGTGGGTCTATTCTTTAATTTAATAAAATAATTTAGCGGTGGGATCCCAAATAGGAAGGTTACTGGTTTTCATTCTTCGCCCCCCCCCCACTATTGAATCCTGGGTCCGCCACTGCATGCAACTAGCTGGACCGAGTTGGGCGTGGTTGCGGTAGTGGTCCATAGACCCTAGTCTAACCAAGCCATGGGGCACTATAATATTATATAACTAATATTAGGTGTCTATGATGGGATTGAAAACCCGGTTTTGGGGGGCGGGAGGTGATCATGCAATACAGAACTCCTGAAGGTGACCTTACGTACAAATGTAGCTCTCTGAAGGTGTCCATACGAGCCTATAAATAGAGGTTAAGCTCTCAACAAAGAATTACTCCATTTTTGGTGAAAAACAGAAATTCGAAAATCTAGTGTTAGAAAAAAATCCATTTTTTGTTTTCTTCATTCTGTGATGTGTATTACTTTCGGATCTCCGTTGCAAGTAGACTCTGTTGGAGTGCAGCATTCAGATCTAGGAGTTGTTGTATCTTGGAGGTGAGAACGTCAAGGTCAAACCCAGTAGCATAAAGGGGGGCATTCAAATACCTTAAGGAAAAGTACTGTTCGTACACCTCAACTCACCCTGTTCGAGTTCGTGCTGATTTTCCTTCGGTTCTTCTACTACATTTGGGTAAGTGATTCTGACATAAAGAATACTTTATATATTTGTTTCTCCTTGATTCTGTTATTGGTCGGTCTATATTGTGCCTCTGGTCTTTTGGTTCTAACATTTATTTCTTCCTATTTATTCTTTTTCCCTTTCTATAAGCGTGAGTTAAGGAAAATTTGGGAAGAAATTTTTCTCCACAATTAGGTACTCTTTATCTTTCTCAATTTATTTATTGTTTATATTTTTTTTTTATTCTTTATTTGATTTTATATTATTTGTTTCTTTATTTCTTCTGCAATTTTTATATTTGTTTTTATTTTGTAAATAAAATGTTTATAGGTAGTAAGGTAATTTACTACCATTGGTTTGCATCTCTTACCTAAAAAAAGTTTGATTTGCATCTGACTATTAAGGGTTGGAAGTCATGTGTTTTGTTTTTTTTTATACTAATGCTTTAATTTACCTATATCTTGTTGAAAAAAATATCAATATCAATAATTTATTTATTTTTGTCAAATATGTGTGGGCCCCACAAATATATGTGGGCATATTTCTTAATATAATAAAATAATTCATAGGTGGCACCCCCAATGAGTCTTATAAGGGCCCACATAATATGTACGATGAAAAAGCATTTGTGCTTCCCAATCTATACTTCTATTCTTCGGCCCTTCAATATTCAATTCTGGATCCGCCCGTGGTGATGTTTCTTTGATGGCCTTGATTGATCTTTAATAAATGAACTTTCTACCAAAAATATTATTCACGGAAATCCTGTCTTTGGTTATAAGTTTGTATGGTGAATCTTTAACGTATGTAAATATAGGTGAGACATTCAAACAGAATCTATCACGTGGAATCTATTTCTCTCAAAGATTCATTTGGATACATCAGATCATTTAGGCGCATAAAGTTCCCTAATTTCCTCGTAACCAAACACTTAACTTTTCCATATTTTTCTAGGAATTTGGATATACTCCTCGTTACAACTTACAACCCCTTTTTAAATTCCAAAACCTGCAACCAAACGGAGGGATCCAATTTTTTTCTAAACCGAAACCGCCAAAACCCCACGAGATCCCGAAGCACAACTTCAGTGAAACTGCTTAAAGAGAGTTGTGGCACAGACACAAAGCTTTTATCATGGAGAGACCGACAGGATGATTTGATGTTCTATCGCTTACCTGCTTACCCACCGGCACATCGGAGTTCTGGTCTTCAAGGGTTTACATGTTTTTCCACAAACGATGCTTCTTCTGTAGGATTCATTTTCATGAATATTGCCTCTGGATTTTCGTCTCTGTTCTTCATTTTCACTGTTTTTGTTTATAATTCAATTTGTTTTGAAGTTTAGGGTATTGATGGATTTCAAATGAAGCAGCATTCTCTTTTGTTTTAATCCCTTAATCAAAGCATGTTTTGTAAAATCATTACCCTAAACTATTTTTTTTTTCCATTTTAGTCATTCGTCTAGTGTGATTTTTCTTTTTGGGCATCGGTTTTTTGTCCCTTGTTTTGCTTTTCAATTTAACAGTAATTTTATCTGGGCATTTAATTTATGAGGATTTTATGAGAAAGTTTTGTTGATACCTGTGATTTTCATCATTTTTATTTTTTATTTTTTGATGTACATTTTACAGGTAGAATCACAAAATATCTATAAGTTCCATGGCTTTCTTGGAAGGTGAAGAGAGTATTTTAGATTCCCTTAACGATGATGTAAGCATGGAAGATGTTGATATGGTTGATGTAGAAGAAGGTGAGTGTGTGGAGCATGATAAGAACATTGAACCAATAGAAGCTAGTGGAGAAGATGATAAAATGGCTCTTCAAGACTCACTTGATGGAAACCGCAGGTGGAAGGGGAAGGAGAAGAGAAAGAAGAAGAAGAAGAAGAATAAGAAAAGGGGCATCTCAACGTCTAGCATCACAGACATAAACAGGCAAGTGTTACTAAATTTCTGATTTATATGATTTACAATCCCTAATGGCATTCATGCAATGATGTGATCATCATTATATCTATGGCTATATTTTCTAACATTGCTCACTGAACATAAGATATAAATCTATACATCATAGATTTACCAACGCAGGCCAAATTAGAAAGCTATTCATGATTTTGAGGTTCTGATTATTTCTGTTCAATATTATACCATTTTGCAGGTTTGTGATTGACACATGTAGACGTTTGAAGGAAAAGAAATCATACTTAGTTTGGAATGCTGTTGGTTGCCTTGGAATTGGTGCATTAAGTGATCTTGTCAAAGAGGTATGCGATCTAGATCCATTTTTATAATATGTTAATGTATAAGAGGTGGTCAACCGATCAATAGATACTCATTACTGATTTGAGGGTTTTATTGTTCTAGACACTTTTTCTTTCATAAGAAAGTCAGTAATCTTTTTCTACATCTTAATATGTTGTGAATTTCAAAATCAGTTTCTGCTGGAACTAATGGTTTAGAGCGATGCTAGTTGAGAGTTGAGACTAGTTGAATGTCCCTTAATTTTCTTATGAGATGCTTAGCAGCATTTATGCAATGAGTGATTTTCTGATTATTGCAATGGAACCCCTTTTTTTTTCTTTTTTTCCCCTTCTCTCTCTCTTCTTCTACTTCTTCTTCTTTTGAGGGAGGATCTGCCACTGCCTTGGTTTTCTAACTGACGGTACGAGTCTAACTATGTATCCATTTAGTTTGCTAGCTTCTGTATACTTCTCTTTTGTGTATCCTGAAAACTGGCCACTCCCACTCATAATGACTAAATGCTTCTGGAGTCTGGATCACCAGTTTGACCAGTCAAGTTGGGATGTCAAAATCTGGATTTGTCTAAATACGTGGATGTATGGCAGAGGAAAAAACTAATTTGTATTGCACCAGTTATTGCATGACTTAAGGTGAAGTGGTGAATTTGATTTGATGGTATCTGTAAAGGATTGCCCAAAGCTATTCTGTTAGCATCTATGAATTTTCTTCTCATATGTTAGTTTAATCCAGTTGTTGCATTTCACAAGGTTGAAGCGGTGGAGTAGATTTGGTGGTGAAGCATGTATTTGGTGATATCTATAAAGGGCCGGGCCCGAGCTACACCACTGACATAGGAATTTTTCTTCATATATTTGTTTAAATCCATAAAATATATACTCACTGATGTAGCCTCAACTGAATGAAATCTGAACAGCCAAGAGGTCAGTCAGAAATAGCTCCAGCAACAGTTTTACTAGTCCAACATATGTTCAATTAGGGTGATATAGATCATGGTGGGATGTTTATTATGATCATCAAGTTGATAATGTATTGAGAACAGGTGATCTCACAAGTAGGTTCTGGTTCTTTATTAATGAGATTAGGTGAGGTTTCAAGAGGAATAGGTAAATTCTCGATGGGATGAAATATGGAGAAACCTTAATTGCCTGTGCATCTGGTGAAATGAATTCAGAGCTTGGTGAAACTTGGGTCAAATTTAGAGTTTATTGGCTGGACAATATCCTCCCAAGTTCAAAGGATCTAGCTGGGTGGCTTGAAAATCATGAAAAATCTTGATTTTCAGTCCCAAGATTTGGGGTTTCTGATCAAGAATCTCAAGAATCAAGGGTAGGGTTTTCAGGTTTGGCTGGTACAGGGATTGAAAGTCAGGTTTATGTAGGGGAATATATGTACACCAACTCTGAGAGAATTATGATAGTGGAACTCTGAGGTCTGTGGAGATGAAGGTGGTGCTCTGATGGGGTTTCTTGTACTATGAAACAATGAAAATTAAATGGAAAGAAGGGGGCAGGGGGTTTTGTACTGTACCTGGGTCAATGGTTGAAGATTGGTGCTGTTGAGGGCTGATTCAACAGTCAGTTGAAAGAGAAGGTCTTCACCTATTTGCCTTATGGCTTCTCCTAGGGCTTCCCCACCTAGGCAGCAGCTATGTGGAATTACCTGGGCTGATCCTGTGCAAGAGCACTAAGAGCACTTGGCAAACAATTAGATAATCAACTGTAACCTTGTATTAGCCCTCTATGGGGTTTGTATCAAAGTTAGAAGAGGACTCTCAGTCCTAAAGGCTGAGGTTATAGGAGGATTCTTGGACCTAAACGCTTTCAAATAAAAATTATAAACTAATCTTGTGAAGGAGATCCAGCCGTTAATTAAAGCCCTTGGACTTGTTGCCCTGCCCTTAGAAGCCCAGGTAAAGCTCCTTGGCTAAAGTCATTATTTTTTTGAGGTCATTTAGGTTTTCTTTCAGTCTATTATTCAAAGTCAATTTATTTCTTGTAAACGCTATTCACTGTTAGGCTTGCTTAGTCAATAAGGCTCTCTCTGGTGTGATTTTCATTTTTTATTTTTACCTATTTTTCAAAAATCAGTGTTAAAAATGATTTCTGATCAAAATGCAAAAAGTGTTTGGTAATCAATAAGTAAAAGCAAAAGAAACTACTAAAAAATGTGCTAGCTTGTCATATCTTTCTGCAGAAATGATTTTCTTTTTAATTTTAAAACTTGTATGCTTCATAATAGTCTTTCAAAATTTTATTTCATAAACTAGCATGCATTGATAACGTTTCTATGCTAGGAGCACTGTTTCAACATTGGAATCATGTTTCTAGGAAATCATGAATTTGTATCTCCACCTCATATGCTTTCCTCTATTCCTCTCTATGTTGCTAAAGTTTTTAAAACTTGACCAGCAACAATAGAGCAACCAGATCCCATAATATACAATAGTTCAAACACTTTTTAAATTATTCAACTTAAACCACATACTAGAACAATGTATGAATCCTGTTGGATTTAAACCAACATTCCCTGAATAATTCCAAGTGCTCTGCCATATTGAGCTAAGGATTCATTTTGCATAGAAACATAAGTAGGTGATTTTGCTTTCCCAACATCTTAGAGGAGACAACACATGAAAATCAGATGAATCACACTGGAAAAATAATCTAAGAAAAATGCGCCAAGACTGACTAATGGAACACAGCTGCCTTACAAAAAATAAAGTAAAATTTTAATTGATAAAAATTTGATGTAACCTGGGTCTAGGTTAGATCTTCCAGGATCCCCTTTAATAAGAACCAGGAAATAATTGAGCTCTCAATGAAGTTAGGGCTATTTAAGGAATGGTTTGGAGAATTATCTTGTTTAATACTTGGTTAACAAAGCTAAATGGGTTGGTTTTGGGGTATGCTTGAGATAATTAAAATTATGGGATATCCTATGGGATGGCTTGAGTGGGAGAAAAGGACAATTATTTATGTATATTGGGTCGTGGGAATATTCCAAGACCCTAGGGAATGGATTATTAGGGTTGATAGGAGGGGAATGGGATAATTTGGATCAATAAAGGTAGGGTGGTATATGCTCAAAGGGGAATGGGGAAGGAGAAGAGTTTAGTCAGACAATTTGGTGAAACCCAAGGAAGATTCAGACTTACACTGGGCGAGCCAGAAAGCCTGCAGTAGGTGAAAAAGGGGGTGGGAAACCTTGTGGTAAAGGAGGGAAATGGGTCTTGCAGCTAGGGTAAGAAGGGGGTTGGGGCAATTCTTGCATTTTCTTGATCTTCTTTCTTTTCTTTTCTTTTCTTTTCTTCTTTTCTCTTTCTTTCTTATCTTTCTTTTTCTTTTCTGTTTTGTTTTGCTGCAAGAACCAAGAACCAGAAAATTTGAAATTTAGAAGAAAAAAAAGCGAAGAGGGGGTATCGCAGAAAAAGAAAGGGTAAGGGGGAATTCTGTTGCCGCAAGTGAGAAGGGGAAGAGGGGAGGGAGGAGCTGTGGGGGTAGGGGAAAGGGTAGGGATGGGCTGCAATGGAGGAGAGGGGGTGGACTAGGCCCACGATGGAAGGGGAGGGGCTGGCGAAGTGCGGCAATGGTAGAAGGGGACTGTATTGTACTGCTGTGAGTTGAAGGAGGAGAGCTTACCAAAATTACCCTATTCCAACCCAAAACCCTGGATTTATCCAAAATAGGGAAATTCTGAAATTTCATAGATCCCTTCTTCCTTGGTTTACATCAGAAAGTTTAGCAATAGCTTCTGGTTTGGGAAGGGAATGCATAATGAAATAGAGAAGGATTTACTCTATCAGTCCCTCTTGTTTCCCCTGTTAATTTCTGCTTTCATCTCATTCTCACCCGTTCATTCCTTCTCAGCTGCTCCTTCATAAACTCTGCCAAAGAGGTTGAAAAGTTTACCTGAAGTGTTGAATTAAATTGCCAAGCTTCCTCAAAAAGACACAATCAAGAGTTGATTTTTGAAACCCTACCTTTGCCAGTGGTATCTCTGTATTAGTTCTGTAACTCAAAGGCTTCACTGTTCTCACATAAAGTAATGGAAAAATTGAAGAAGAAAGAAGAGAGAATAGAATTAATTTGGTCATGGAATTGGTCAGTTGATTTGTGTCAAGCATTCAAGGGTTCTCCTCTCTGCGATTTCTCTATGATGCGCAGCTCCTCACGTTGGCGTTGGTGCTTGTAAAACCAAGAGAAAGTTATAAAACATTACAAATATATTGATTTAACCTTACTTATTCATGTTAAGAAGCACATATGTTTTAAAAACCACCGCAAAAATAATTGAAATTGATTTTGATAGAAAAATCAAGTTAGGCCTTTCCTTTTTATTTTAGGACTCCAGTTTGGATTTAGTTTCTAATTTTGAGGCCTAGTTAGAGTTTGAAACTATGTTAGGCTATTTGGTCATAAATATTGATGTAAACACTCAACTGAGTGATGATTTGAATTTTGAGCACTGCTGCCAGCAATGTACAACGGCTTAGGGTGGTTTTGTGACCATCAATGAATTGAACTTTGAGTTCTATTTATTTCTGCCAGAAATGTACAGTGGCTTAGGGTGGTTGTGTGACCATCTTCCCCCCCCCCCTCTTTCCCACTCTCTCTATTTTCCTATGTGATTTCTTCTCCATCTTATTGCTGGAAATTCCTACAAGATGAAGTTCTTCTTCAAGCATTCCACTTGTTCTTCAAGTCAGTAGTAAGTTCAATCAACCCATCCCCAAGGTTCTTGTAAACTTCCTTTTCTTCCTCCCTTTCTATATTTTCATACTCCATAGGAAACCCAAATTTCAAACTTGGGGTCTAAATCAGTCTGACCGTTAGAACCGTCCCAAACTTTAGGGACCATATTTCAATATTTCCTCCTGCAAGGTATTAGGATGTTAAATGCAAAAGATTACTCCATTGAATGTCCATTTAGAATCAAACATGTTCATAGCCTGATTAAGTCAAATTATAGCCCATATACAGCCCAATAATGGCCTGGGACTGGCCTTAGCCTAGGGATCTACCCGCCCAAATTTTTTGGCCCTATGTGACATGCAATGTGGTAGATTTCAGGCTGATTAGATAACTTTGCTTAATTGATTTTTTCTGAAGATCTTAGCATTGCTATTGATTTTTATGGGAGTTGAACAGTGAAACAGGATGGAGTTAGCTGACCTTTTTCATTTGGGATGAGGTCAGATGGGCTCAACTAAGTTTATTTAACTGCTTCCTTCTTCATGGTCTATACACAATTCAAACTGTCATATGGTTTGGTATGCTTGGGTTACAAGAATGTGGATTTTCATTGGTGGTTGTTTAAATAACATGTAATTTGTTCATGGTTTTAATTTCTTTTGGTTTTTTGAAATTACAGGTGGATGCAATACAGGCATGTGGAGGTCAGATGACAACTGATGGTAGACGCTTTCGTACAGGGGGTGGCATATTATGGAGCATTTTGAAAGCACGAGAACCAAAGGCTTACAAAGAGATAATGATGAAAGGCAAGGAATTTGAGGTGATCTCTCTCTCTCTCTCTCTCATGTGAGAACCTTAGTGCAATGTTTAGGTTATACCATTGCAACCATCTGACTGTG
The DNA here is from genome assembly GCF_041222555.1 of Hakea prostrata. NCBI lineage: Eukaryota > Viridiplantae > Streptophyta > Magnoliopsida > Proteales > Proteaceae > Hakea > Hakea prostrata. The sequence goes on from NC_142606.1 coordinate 58,261,549, forward strand.
GGTTCAAAACTTGGAAAAGGTTTGTCTGTGAAGCAGGGTTAAGGTTGTGTACATTTGCCCCTTCTAAATCCTGCAGTGGTTGGAGCCATGATATTGGACTTGCACCGTCTCTCTCTCTCTCTCTCTCTCACAGCACGCATGCACAGCCACACGCACATCATAGTGAGAATGTTATTGGAACTAAGTTCCCTTCCTTTGTTTGGCACTTCTATTAACCGTCCACTAGGACTTGGTGACAGTTCAGAAGATTCAGACATTTAACCCCCCCCCTGCCAAAATTCTGATGCATGAGCTTGTCCCTGTTGTAAACCATTGCCCTAACATTCCAAATTTGCTACTTCATGGTAACACTAACTGATCCTTTTATCTCTTTTGTTGTTCCTGCTGATTTGTAGTGCTTTGGGTTTAATTGACAACACCATAATTATAATAATAATGATAGCAACAATAATAATAATAATAACAACAAAAATCCCCCCTCCCCCGCCCTTCAGGGTGTTTGGGGGTGGTCGTGTGGTTGAGTGGTGGAAGTAGTTAGTTTGGGCTGCCTACCTATAAAAGCATTTGTGTGGCATGGCATTGCAGAAGCAGTTCAGGCAGCAAAGAGTAAAACAATTGCCGCAGCAGAACAAAGAGGGGCCTCCTCAGAAAATTGCAGATGATTCTTGTGATGGTACCAGTAACCGGGTCTCAAAAGAGAGCTTGCAGCATTCACCACAAATTCGAAGTGAGGAAATAGAAGAGAGTGATTCTCAAGGTAAAAGGGTATCTGTCCTGAACAGGATACGTGTACCAGTGACATATGATGACTTGGTCGGAGAGGAAGCAAAAGATCTATCAAATTGATTGCTACATACAGAGGATTTTTAGTCCATATCTGTATTTTGTCCATAGAGCCTCACTGTTCAGTTTTGTCAACTTTAAGTATACTTCATCATCTCATTTGAAATGCATATATTCATTATTGAGCACCATTTTTGTCTTCCCCATCGACTACAAGTCTACAACTATCAGCTAGTTGGCTATATTTGAAGCATAGTGTTGCAGTGGATCTGAGATTTGAAGCTTAATTTGCTTCCAATTTTGTTAAGGTAATGAACACTTATCAATTACTGCGGCTGTGCGGAGTCAGGTTACTAAGAATTGTTACCAATGGCTTAACGACAGGGTGGCTAGTGGCTGCATTTTGGGTTTAAGCTTGAGCAAATAATGAACCCATGTAGTAGGGATGTCAACGGTGCAGTTTGGAGCGGTTTCGGGCTCAAATACACCCAGCCCAACCACGGCCGTTAGCAATATAATGGTTTCGGGCCAGTTTCGGTTTGGTGTGGTTTGGGTTCAAGCTAACGGTCTATACTCGGGTTGACTAACGGTTTGGGCTAACAATTTATGGTATGCAAGAAAAAGAACAAAAAGAAATAGTTAAGCATCTTTTAACAAGAGCCAGAATTCTATGGAAAGCAAACTTGTAATTGATCAATTCCCATTAAAAAATGAAAAGTTATTCCACGTTACTTAATTTAACTTGACATCCCTCTGGATTGGATAAATATTTATTTAATTTAAACAAACTTGGTACATTCAATTGGGCATTCATACTTATTCCTTCTAAGTGTCCTTTTCGATAAGAAAACAACGAAGTCAAGGACTCAAAGAGAAACTAAAAGGAAGCAGCATCACAATCCACCTAAAGGATCTCCTCCAACTCGTGGGGAACATCCTGAAAGAACATCCAAGAGCACTCCATTGTTTATACTATTTGATATTTGAATTCATACTCAATTGTTTTTTATAGTCTATACCAACTACCTAGTGGTAATACGATAATTCAAACAATATTTAATGTAAAACTATAAAACGGGTTGTAAAACGGTTTATAACGGGTTGCGGTTTGGGTTCGGGTTGGTGCGGGCTCTACCACCCTCAACCCAATCACATCCCATTAAGGTTTGGTCCGGGCCAATTCGGGCTATAACGGACCAGTGCAGTTCTGTTTTAATGGTTTTGGCTGCAATTTGACACCCTTACAGTGTAGTGTCCACCCTCTGTCAACCAGCGGTTGGTGAGCGGTGATGAAAATAAGATGTGCGGGACACGATTTCATTTCAATTCTTCTTCTTCTTCTTCTTCTTCTTCTTCTTTTTTTTTTTTTTTTTGTTAGAGTTTTTGTTAGAGTGAAACTGGGTCAAACAAGACCAAAGAGAGACTACACTGGCTTAGGAAGTAGATCTGTCCTAAGAAGTTCCTTCAAGTCCAAAGAAGGGTCCTGAATAATTAACGAGTTACTGTCCAAAGGAAGGACCATTCTCGAACACCAATCAACAGTTTTATTTCCTTCCCTATCCACATGGGTAATTCTGACATGTCCATGTGAGTGGTAGCTTTTCCGGATAGCTGAAATTATATCACCATATTTTCCTTGAAAACTCCCATTAGGCTCCCAAAGAGATATAACTTGCAATGAATCTGATTCCATTGGCCGTGCCCCTAGATTAAGTGAGAGCCCTACTTTTATCGGCATTAGTTTTGCCTCTAGCACATCACTACATAAACATTTTTGGAGAAGCCTCCTCTGAAATTACTATCCTGATCTTTTATTAGTCCTCCCAATTGGGCAAATTGTTCTTACTATAGAAGGATGCATCTGTATTATATTTGAACCATCCCTCTTGTGGTCTATACCAACATTCTTTTTTAGCATTCGAATATTGAATTCTCAACGGAGCTTGGCATGACAACCATGCTTCTTTCACAGTGTTAAAGAAATCTTCAATAACCACCCGTCCATTTCTTGGCGTAACAAAATCAGGATCATGATAGTCTCTGTTTCTCCAAAACCAAAGAAATAGAGAACACACAAATTTCTTTGACCAATCCAATGCCCATCTAGATGCATCACCACAAGTGTTAAGAACATACCATTCTTTCATGCAACAAGCAAAGAAACATTCTCAGTTCAGAGGGGCCACAAGCTGAAGCCAAATACCCTTGGTGAAAGAATAGTCTTTAAATATATGTAAATTATCTTCAATTTCAGTTTGGCAAAAGTCGTAGTGATCCTTGTCATGTAAGTGCAGATATTTGCAGGACAGTTTGAAAAATCAATATAAACAAAAAAAAAATTCTTTAAAAATTTGTCCAGCTTATTAGGTTTTTCTATTTATAATGGAAAATCAAGACATATTGGACTTAGGACTTAGACACAGTTTTGTGAGGTAGTTGATAGTTGATAGAGTAATTATCATTGATTTTGTAAGATCAAATCAAAATTTGGCAAATCCATTAATAAAAGGTCTTATAAAGGATTTGGTCAAGAATACTACAAGAGGGATGGGTCCTAACTCTATTTCCTAAGATCACCAATAAAGAAAACTTGTCTTAATATTTGAGATATCAAATTTTAATTCAATAAGTAAAGTACTTTGTATGGAGTGGTTTGCAAGCACCAATTATCTACCATCTCATGGAGGAGTGTTTGGTACCTACAATGTAGGTGGAGGGTGAGTTGTATGTTCTTAATAGATTTGTAACAATTCTTGTTGAGGTGTTTGTTACAAGACATCTTTGATAGATCTACCTAATTGAGTGTATGAAGTGTGGCCACTTTTATTGAATTTTGGGCTTAGACTCTAAGGCCCTCATGATACCGGGATAGAGAAACATGGCATTTATATGTGTCATCTTATTGGAGTGTTTTTGGAGAAAAAAATAAAGTGTATGAGATATGTTTGGCTTATCATCATAGAATTATCAATTCAAAGACTTGTCTACTGTTTACTTCTGATTAACTTTGATGGATTTCATTAAGTGGAGGTTTAAGTCAGAGTACACTTACCATTTAAGCATTTGGTTTCCAGTTGCTATTGTATATTTATTTTCATTATATTGAAAATGGTGGGTGAATATTGTATTATTTTTAACATAATAAAAATAAGGTTCCATTTTCTTGTGTTTATAGAGTGTGTAAAACTTTCCATTATTTATGTTAGGAAAGTGTTTTTTATTTAATCCCACATTGAAAACCTAGATGTTGGAATTCGAGTTAATTAATAACGCTGCCTATTAACTTTGATTTATAAGAATATGACACTAATGTGTGTGTGGTGTGTGAGTAAGGACAGTGTACCATTTGAGCGCACTCGTACTCATGCATATGCGTGGCATGGGCAATCAACTATTTAGGTGCTTTTGGCGCATGCACTTAGCATGCTTGCATTGCTTCGAGTGAGATCAAATCTAATCGTATATTTTGATCAATAGTATATCAAGGATGATGGAATTGATGGTTCAATCTGGACTGCTAGATCATGTGGCTAAACAATCCGCCGGCTTATATTTGAACGTGGGCCTCAGTGTCCCTCCAGAGAAGTGTACATATACAAACAGAATCATGAACTGTTCAACACAAACACCTTAGCCTATAAATACACTCTAGCTTTAGAACAATACACATAAGGAGAAAATCCAAATTTTCTCTGTTCTTGGTTTTGTCAGTGCTTTGCAAAATCTGAGAAAATCAACTTTGAGTTGGGCTTTTTTGTATCATGAGTGACTACTTGTTGGCACCTTATAACACCTTTTGTACGCAGGCAAATTATGTCTTAAGGAAAGCGATTACAGTAATGCGCCTAAAAGTTCTAGCTTTCTCACTATGCTCTCTTGCTCTTGATACTTAATTATTTTATAGTTGTATCTTTTCATTTGTCAAAAGAACTTCCAAACCAACTCCAATATAATTATTTTGTGCTTTAATCTTTCTAATTTTGAATGTATAACAACCATAGTTTATAGCGTCAGTTTCAAGTATCATAACAGTCAACTGATTTTAAGAGAAGTATCATCTCATATCATATTAGCCACAGTACATTTTGGTACAATCTAATACGTGTCCTTTAAAAAAGAAAGAAAGATGTATTAACATGTATCGTATCGATTGCATTAAATATAGAAGCATATCAACTAATATCATCCCGTATTGTGTGATACCCTAAACCGTGATAAAACAAACAAGAAGAATAAACCTCATCATGGCGAAATGGGATTGCCTACACGGTATTTTTTTTTTTTTTGGTAGCAAAGGCGCTTTATATATAGGGAATTGAGGATGAGGATATTACATATGCCGTCGGTAAGGTTTGAACCCACAATCTCTCCACGAGAGGTGAGGTTCTCAATTCCATTTTTTTTTTAGTAAAAAACTCCATTTGAAATCATATACTTTTTTTTTTTTAAAGCTAGGAATATCATACGGCCCAAGTAGGGGTGTCAATTTATAGCCTGAACCGTTAAAACTGAACCGTACCAGCCCATTATAGCCCGAACCGAACCTTAATGGCCCGTAATTGGGCTGAGGGTTGTAGAGCCCGCACCAACCCGAAACCGAACCGTAACTCGTTATAACCCGTTTACAACCCGTTTTGTAATTTTACATTAAATAGTATTTGAATCATTATATTACCATTAGGTAGTTGGTATAGAAAAATAAAAAAATTAAGCATGAATTCAATGATCAAATAGTCATTTTACTACTTAAAATCTAGGTTCTTGATTTCTATAGAATAAGTGGGTTTTTTTAATGGAAATTGACCAATAGCAACTTTACTTTCCCTATAATTTTTGCTTTTGTTGTAGGATGCTCAATTGTTTCTTCTTGTTTTTTTTTTTACATACCATAAACCGTTAATCAACCCAAATCTAAACCATTAGCCCAAACCGTTAGTTAGCCCGAACCCAAATGCACCAAACCGAAACCGGCCTAAAATTGTTATTTTCCTAATGAGCCGTGTTTGGGCTAGGTGCTTTTCATAAGCTCAACCCGAAACCGCCTCAAATCGCATCGTTGACACCCCTAGACCCAAGTCATCTTAATTTTGCATGTAAGATATAAAGATATGATATACCTTGAACCCAATGAATCTTATTACTATCAGATATGATATATCAGTGAAAGTTTATGGGTTCGACTCTGTGATAGTTTTATGTAATAGTCCAAGTCCCTCATATAAAAAAAGTTACAAACTATCAAAAAAAGAGAAAAATATGAAGCATATTTTTGACGTCCGATTGGAATCTTCATAATGAAAGAATTTTTTTTATAAGAGATTGAGGAAATGACCTGGCGTTGCCGGTAGGGTTTTATTCTTCGCTATTTAGCGAAACCCTAGTCGCCTGCCTCTCGGTCTTTTCGTTCTCTCGCTCGCAGGCGCTCAGTGAAGGTATTCTCTAACCCCTCGATGCTACAGCTTTGGATCTGAGATTCTGAATTAGTTCATCGTTACTTAGATCTCTCAGTAACTTTGATGTTCAATTTCGGCTATGAATTTAGCTCTCTTGTACTCTCTATTTGAGTTGTTCTTACTTCTTTGTATTATCAATGGTGATGCGCACCTTATCTGCTAATTCCATGAGAGACACAGTTCTACCCACATAGTTTTTCTGTTCAAAGCACCCCCGCCCTCCAATCTCTCTTGCGTCTTTCTCATCATTTGTAACTGATATCTTAGTTTGATGGTGTTGTTGAGAGTGTGAACTAAAGGGTTTGTTGGATCCAGGTATAGTTGGAGGTGCAACTTGAGGAAGGTTTTAAAAATGGTGGAGAAATCAAAGGGAAGAAAGGAAGAGGTCGTCACCCGGGAGTACACCATCAACCTCCACAGGCGGTTGCATGGCTGGTGAGACATGTTGCCTGATTCCCTCCCCTATGCATCATATCATAGCGTGTAATGTTTGGTGTATTATTTACATTCTATGTCGATTTTTCTTGATTATGTGGTTGTTCTTTCTTATTTGAGGATTAAATATTTTCATTTATTTTGTTCCATTACAAATCGCTTAGATACACAATTTAATTTTGCTCCATTACAAATCGCTTACATACACAATTTAGACCATAAATGTTTGTTTTTTTTTTTTTTGGGGCGGGGGGTGGTGGAGTGCTGGCATTTGATTGAGAAAAATTATGTGCATCAGTCTGATGTGTTTGGTTTTAATTTCCCCAAAGGATACATGGGGGTGAAGAAATAAGTCGGAGTTGATCTAGTCATTCTTGTACAGAGTTTGGGAGCAGAGTGATTCTATTAGTTAAGCTCTTAGGTGTTTGTTTTGTCCCACTTCGCCAAGCTTCATTGTTTGGTACACAAGGTATCCATTGCATGACGCTCCTGTCACCTGGGGGGTTGTCTAAGGAGGATCATAATTTGTGCCATTATAAGCTGCTTCATAGAGAAGTTTTTTCTAAACTTTAACCCATGAACAGGGCAACTTTATGGTTGCAAGAACTCCATTATTTACTATGCATAAGAAGTTAGCAGTAGAGCCGGGAATTCTGGCATTATATATTGAAAATAGAATGAGCAAGACCATCTCAGCTTATTTTATTGTTAAGTGAGGTGATTAACCATATTGTTGTGCTCTTTCCTTGCACTCCCCCAAAGCACTCACACACACAAAAATGAGAGTACATGTTTTTTTGTACCCAAGTATGCTTATCTTTTTCCAAAATTAGCTCAAGCCTGTGAACCAAAATTTTTAAAACTTAATGTTGTATAAGCTTGACTGTCTTTTCCAGTGCTAGCAAAGAATATGAACAATTTTTTTCAATTTTTTCAAAGTAAAAATTTTTGTGCATGAGTGCGAGTATTTTTTACCAATACTGGATGTGCATATGAACCACGATCATGAAATCGGCAGAATCTACCATTAGTAATATGCATTAAATATCCTATTTCTGGAGTTCAGGTGCTAATAGTTTTCTGTTGGATGCACATGATGATCTGCAGTTATTTGATGGTGGATTAAATTTGGTGTCGACTTCTGTTATTTTTATTTCCCAATTGAGCTCGGACATGCAAACAGTAGCTGTTGTGGAAGCCATTTAGACATGGAACTTGTGGGTCTCACTGAAGGCTTTATTTGGTTGGATGTTCAGTCTTTAAATGACTTTATATGAAACTGAACTGTAGAAATAATAAAATGCTTCCATCATTTTTCTTAAGAAGGAAGGTGAATTTTGTGGGACAAATGAATTTGTTTGGTATACAAGGGCCTTTTTTAGGTGCAAGTATGACTTAACCATGTTGTATGCTTGCTTTTCTTTCCTGCTTGAGCTTACGGTGCTTTAGGTACATTTTTTTGTTTCTAACTAATATTTATTTTTCATGTGTGTATAATCATTTTTGGACTCATTTTTATTTTTAATAAATTAGAAAACCCCCAAAATCATTGGCTAAAATGTTTGTGTTGCCCCTCCCCCCCTGGTTGATCTATTTTAGCGGTTGTTCCAACTTTTCTCGTATTGATAAGCCTGCTTCCATCTCTCTTTCTCTGTCTCTGTCTCTGCTGCTGCTGCTGCTGCTGCTGCTGCTGCTGCTGCTCTCTATCTCTCTTCTTCTCTCATCCTGCAGCTCTCTTTTTCTTGCTTTGTTCCACTTTAATTGAAGGTATCTCTCTCTCATATTCCAATCACTGGTTGAGTGGAGAACAAAATCTGTTGCCCTGAGACCTTGTGGATATCATAATTATACCCCAGCCTTAAACACAGGGGTAACCCATTATTTTCTTCTAGACTATGGCTTTTTAATGTTTTGTCTTGGGTGCAGTTTGTTGCTATAATTATGTCATGATGTTTGCATTTTGATATTATTGTTTTGGTTTAGGTTTACTAAGGAAGATATGAATGGTTACATAGTTGCTGCTTGTATGCATTATAATTGATTGGTTTACTCTACCCAATTATGCAAGCAGTGATTTACATCTGATTTGTTTTCATTACGATATGGAGCCCCTAATAACCTTTGTGAATAACAGCACCTTCAAGAAGATGGCCCCCAATGCCATAAAGGAGATCAGGAAGTTTGCACAGAAAGCCATGGGAACTAAGGATGTTAGAGTGGATGTGAAGCTAAACAAACAAGTCTGGAGCAGGGGGATCAGGAGTGTCCCAAGGAGGGTTAGGGTTCGGATTGCCCGCAAAAGGAATGATGATGAAGACGCAAAAGAAGAGCTCTACTCACTCGTCACCGTTGCAGAAATTCCTGCTGAAGGGCTGAGTGGATTGGGCACAAAAGTAATCGAAGAAGGAGATTGAGGCAGTTTTGAGTTGGGATAGTGATTTTTCAGCCTTACAACTTAGAATTTTTTTGTTGTATCATGACTGAATTCAGGTATCTGCCAGTTTTAAGTTAACAATATTGATGTTTTTGGTTTGTACCGAGTCTGGTAACTACATTTATGGTTAATAGATATTGGTTCAATTGCTTATCCGTGTTTCTGTTTCATTTGTGAGTATTGTATGTCATGTCTTCAGAGTGAGAAGTAAAGTTGAAGGTGAAGAGAAAAGAAAAGTCACATGTAGGTCACGGCACTTGAGGTTAATGAATTAGATCCAGGGTAAACCAGTAGATTGCTGTCGGAAGTGTGGGAATTCATTGGAACCTATAAACTCAATTCACAAGCAAATCCCAATGTCTGATTGTCTGTTCCTTTTATCTTAGGTATCCTTCTAATTTAATGTATATAAACAGGGATATGGCTACTTGGAGGTATTTTTCATTTGATCTTAGGCTACCGTACTGACTAAAAGAAGTAAATAATCTTCAAAATGAAGATCGGACATGAGTTATGACTGATTTAAAAGAGGGTTGCAGGAATCATTCAAATTGATTCTCTGTGCTTCCTTTTTATGCTTTACAAACCACAAGGCATCTTATTTCACGACTTATACCTTCATGGCTGCATCAACCTAATTGATTGGCGTTGTGCTGTTGTAAGCTGTTAATATGGTTGATCTGTTTATCTCCACTGTCATTAAACAGCATTTGCATTATGCCAATAGTAGAGCACACTCTTCTTTTTTTGGTACAAAGGGGCTTTATTAAGCTGAGGGATGAGAATATTAATATGCTTAAGCGAGAGTTGAACTCACGACCTCTTCACTAAGAAGTGTTGGTTTCAACCACTAGAACAGCTCTGCGTTGGCAGAGCACACTCTTCTAAGCCAGAATAAGCAAGCAAACGACTCCTCACTAATGTTTGCTTATCAATGTGTGGCAATTCCTTCCATGCCCCCACCAAAGTTGCCATAAATTATCCATTCTCACCTTGCCCCTTCTTTTAAGAAACAGTTTTGATAAAAATAGCGTGCAAGGAATTACTTTGTTCCTTGCCTATTAGTGTTCCACTGTTGCCATTCTTTTTCCTTTATTTATTTGATAAGGACTTGAACATACTCATGCGCCAACTTCCATGCCTTTTGACCCACTTCATGTGGGTTCCACAACCTTCTATTGAAGGTCCTATCATTTTGGGCTTTCCAGATCTTCCATCAGATGAATGTGCAAGTTGTTAGAAACTCGATTCTCTCTCTTTTAGAAGAAAATTTCTTGTTCTTAATCATGTCAAGCCAGGATATGAAAGATAGGTCCTTATCACCCCCTTTATACCCTACTGGGCTAGAAAACCAAACTATTTGAGTAAAATGGTAGTTTAGGAGAAGATGATCAACTGATTCAAGAGAACTTCCACAGACCAAGCAAGAAGGATCAATATTAAAATTCTTTTTCTTCATGTTTTCACCCGTGGGTAGGCCTTCTGCTAAAGTTCTCCAAAGAAAGAACTTCAACTTTGGTGGTGCTTGAAGCTTCCAAATGAATTTCCACTTCTCTTCTGGCACTAGCCTCCATGAGGAGACCCAACCATCATTGCTAACCGAAGGAATCACCCTCTCTTCCCAAATTTTTATATAAGCAGCCTTCGTCATGACCACACCATTCCTAGCACCCAACCAAACATGCTTGTCTTTAGATGGAAGAATTCTAAGTTGAATCTTGAGAATCTCCTTGATGATGTGTTCAGGGAACCAAGCATTGAGATTGTCAATATTCCAGCACCTATTATCTTGGTCAATAAGCTGATCAACTAATTGGAAAGGACAAATTTCCTAGCTTTGTAAAACCCACCTTGTAGTCTATGGTTGTGGGAATCCACTTATCCTTCCATATATCGTGCTTGACCCTTCCTCAACTTGCCAAATAATATGTTTTTTGAGTTGTTTGATCCCTTGCAACATACTCTTCCAAGCCCACGAATCATGTGCCTTAGGTTTCACATCAAAAATTGATGAGTTAGGGAAGTAGATAGCTTTATAAAATTTTGCCCATAGAGAGTTGGGGCCCTTCCACAATCTAGTCGTCACCTTGACCAAGAGGGCAAGATTATGAAATTCTGATTTTTTTAAAGCCAACTCCCCCTTTGTTTTTAGGGCTGCAAAGCCTATTCCACGATACCCAATGTGTTTTACTTCCTTCACCTAAAGTACCCTAGAAAAAGTTTGCTGAAGCTTTTTTGATATGATCTTGAAGGGATTTTGGGAGCTGAAAGTGAGCACTTGCATAATGAGGTAAAGCAACGATAACTGACTTCAAAAGAGTATCTCGGCCTGCATGAGACAATAACTTGGTCTTCCAACTTTCCATCTTTTGAGTAACCCTATCATATAGCTCCTTGAAGGTTTGCTTCTTGGATGAGCCCACTTCAGAGGGGAGACCGAGATATTTGGAGGGCCCCTTAGTGTATGAGATCTTAAGCACTCTAGAGAACCATCTCTGGAATTTCATATGAGTGTTAGGGCTGAAAAACATATTTGATTTCTTGAAGTTGATGGCCTGCCCACTTGCTCTACAATATGTCTCTAAACATGCCTTAAGATTACACACAACATCCAATTTGACTTCCGAAAATAGGAGGCAATCATCAACAAATAATAGATGTGCAATTTGGGGGGCTCTGTTCTTCACCCTAATACCTTTAATGGTTCCAGCTACTTCAGCTCTCTTTATAACAGAACTCAACCCTTGTGCACACAGAATAAATAGAGCAAGGGAAAGGGAGTCCCCTCTTATACCCCTAGTAGGGGATATGGGAGCACTAATGTCACCATTGATAAGCAATTTATAAGAAATGGAAGAAATGCATGCCATCACAAGTCCAACCCATTTTCAATAAGATAGCTTCAATGAAGCACCACTCCAACCTATCATAAGCCTTTTTCATGTCCAACTTTATGACCATAAGTTTTTTTTTTTCCTTTATGTAGTGAAAATTTTTGTGGGCCATATAAACATTATCTGAAATCAGTCTTGATGGGATAAATGCAAATTGATATGGAGCCATTACTTTATCTAGAATAAATTGCACCCTGTTTGCAAAGATATTAGATATAATCTTTGTGACCACACCTCCTAGGCTAATAGGTCTATAGCGTTCAAAGGTTTCTGGGTGGGGGATTGTGGGCAGAAGATAGATGTACGAAACATTAATTAACTCAAGATTCATATACCTAGAAGCAAAGAAATCAGTCACAAAGTTAATAAGATCATGCTTGATAGAATTCCATAAGTTCTGAAAAAAGAGAGGGGGGAAGCCATCCAGACCTAGTGCTTTGAGGGGGCCCATGGAAAAAAGTGCTTTCTTGATCTCTTCCTCTGTTGGAACTTGGTATAGACTGTGATTCATATCGTTTGTGATGCATGGCTCAACTGATTGGATTACTTGTTGGAGGGCATCTTCATCGATTGGTTCTGATGTGAATGCATCAGAAAAGTGGTCACACAAGGTGCTATGGATTTCTCCTTCCTCAAAAGTCCATTTTCCATCCTTATTCTTCCAAAAGAAGTATTTTGTTTGATTGTCTTCTTTGGAGAGTGCATGCATGGAAGTATGTTGTATTAGCATCTCTTCCCTTTAACCAATCAATTATGGATTTATGCTTCCATAGGTCCTCTTCCCTCAGTATTTCCTCATCAAGTTCTTTCATAAGCCTATCCACTTCTTCTTGTGAGTATTTATCGCCTTCAACACTCTGCAGTTGTTCTAGTTGTGTCTTCAACTTGGCAATATTGGTTTGAATGTGATCGAAAATATTCTTGTTCCACTTCTTGAAATTGGTTTGGCAATGTTTAAATTTCTGTAGCAACTTAACATCAGCTGAACCATGAGCATTCATCCCCAGGCTTGTGCTCATTAAGGCACTATTCCAGTCCAATGACATGATGTTGGCTGCGTGGAAAAAACTTTGCCCACTACTGGACAAGCATTTGTAATCCTTTATTCTATAGTAGGAAATTAAGAATGAGGAAGAATATTTCACCACAATTGCTTGATTTTGAATTGTTTTAATGAATGGCCAATTAAGGCTGATGGAGGTAGATTCGTTGGAATACAAGAAGCTGTTGGATTTCAATAATCTAACTATTATAAGGATAGATACATCCTTATTTATATGTTTGATCAATTTAGACCATTAGAGCGATCCAATTTTTCAAATTTGATTATGTATAAATGTGACTGTACAAAAGGGTAGCTCTATGTACAAAGTCATTACTATACTAAATACCTACCTCCCTACCAAAGGATATTCTCCTAATTCACAAAACGAGCTACTGAAATTTTGAAATTTTTTATAAGTACTATATGGTTTGGGCTAGTTAGTGCATAACAAAACTTGGAAAACAACTTTTGTTGGACTGTCTTGTATCATGGAAGACTGTTCAAATGAGTCTTAAATAAAACCACGTTGTCACGTGCTTGAGAGTGCCACCATTCAATCTTTGCTATGCTGATTTGAGTATACTTTCTAACATTTTGTTGGCAACCATTTTTGTTAGTCAAATATCGTCGTTACTTGAGGAGAAGAACTATTATTTAGAGGAGAAAGTTTGTTCACGATTCTCAGATGAGCAACATAACTTCTCACTATATATTTTTTTTTTTGAATTTGATAAATGATCTCAAACTTGAAACTTATATGAAGTGCCACTGCAAATTGGGGTAACCTTATTGTTAAAGGGTGAAAGAATTCATATTTGGTTTGAAACTGTATTACTTACCAATGACATAAGCAATTTTATTTATAAAAGTAGCTTAGGTGTTTTACAGATAAATGACTCCTTACAATAGTCACAAGTAGTTGAGATAGAACTCTTTACAATTAGGTTGAGAAAGTATAAGGTGTTCGAATAAATTTCAAATTTTGAAATTTAAATAATTGAAGTACTCAAATGGATTTTCATTGGACTCTCTTTATCATTCCCCCTCAAAATATTGGGGGTGGGGGGTGGGGTGGGTATTCATAGTAGTTTGATCAATGCTCTAGAAAGATTTGTGCCATCAATCCCTTTGTAAAGATGTCTGCTATTTGCTTCTATGATAGCATGAAATGAACCTTGAGAGTGTTGTTGAGTACCAGGTCTCTGACAAAGTGGTAGTCAACTTCTAAGTGCTTCGTCCTAGCATGCCTCACTAGATTTGCAGATATTTGAGTGGCTGAGATGTTATCAAAATAGATAAAAAATGGCTTGGGAGCCTGGATATTGAGATCTCATAATAGATAGGATAGTTATAGAATTTCAGATCCCGTTACGGCTAGGGTTTTGTATTCTGCTTCAGCACTAGAACATGATATTATAAGCTTTTTCTTGGAAGATCATGAGATCAAATTACAACCCAAAAATGTACAAAAACCTCTAGTGGATCCACATGTATCTGGATATACTGCCTAGTCTGCATCTGTTTAAGTTGCCATGAGATTAAATTGTGTAGGTTTGAGAAGAACTCCTATCCGCACTGTATGTTTAACATATCTTAGAATTCTTTTGGCAACTTGGAGATGATCATCCGTTGGTTGATGCATAAATTGGCATACTTGGTTGACTGCATAAGAAATATCTAGCATGGTGTTGGTGCTATTTCTGCCGATCGCCTTGAACCGTAGTTTTCCACACCGAACTCCTCAGATCTGATTCGATCTGGTTTGCTCTTCGATTGATCAACCTCCCACTCCTGAAAGAAACAGAATACTAGTAAGAAACGGAGCCGATCGTCTTGATCGGCGTCTCGTCTCCGACGATCTAGTCAGTATGGTAAAGATGGTGTTTCCGAGCTCTCTGGAGCTTCTAAAATGCTTGTAATGGAGTTCATTCAGAGTGAGCTTAGAGTTTGGTTGATTCTCGAGACTTACCTTCTTACGGATCTTCCCTCGCTTTTATACTGGCTTTCCCGCTTATAATACTCTTTCAATCATGGCCATCAGATCATCGCTCCTCTTTGGACGTCTTCGATCATCTTACCTTTATCTCTCAATTGAACCCGGCTGAGGTTGGTTTGACCGGTATGAACTGGTAATGGATATATTAGTTACAACATAAGCCCCCAAGCCTGCTGATCAGGTTAAACCTAAATGAGACTCTGATCAGCAGGTTTTATCCTTTTCATCAAAATCATACAGTATTCCTTGTCCAGCTATTACGCCTTTTCCCAAGGTAATCCTCGATTTCTTCAAAACCTTGATGGCGAGTCATCATATCATCATTGTTATCTTGAAAATCTGCTTATAACCATGTCCCTCATGAAATCGTGTCCTTTGTATTGGTTGAAATTATATTACTGTACTCAGCCCCCAAGTTATCTTAAAACCGGCTGAAATCACTGTCTTGTCAGACCTTTTATGAATTTTCAAATATAACTTTTTAACTTCCTTAACGTTACCGCCGCTTGATCACTGATTTCGTCTTTTTCCCATGCATTACCATCATATTGTTCCCTTGCCTTTTCACACATCATCTTCATTCTTTTCAAGTTGCTGTTTTCATACGTTAGCCGATTGATCCCACGCGTCGGTTACGAAAGGTAATGACCATCGATTTTGGACCATCGTGTATTTCCCCCTCCTTTCAAGAAATCCTCTCTCATTCTTTATATATATCTGTCAACTGTTGCCTTTTCCTTTCCGTACTCTGCTCTTCTTCTTCGCGAACATCAAACATACCTATCTGCTCAACCTGTTTCAGATTTTACCTTTCCAGTTTTCTTCTTCTTCCTTTCTTGTCTCCGCCATGGATCCTGCTTCCAATCCTTCAGGTACCAGTACCTCTGCTCAACCTGATATACCTCCAAGCAGCGAGCAAATGAAAAACGTGTCTGGTGCTTCCTCCTCTCAACATAATCCTTCAGACTGGAAACCTGTTCCGTATGCTCACGATGAAGCCATTCTTCTTTATACTCCTGTCAACATGTCCAGAGAAAAAATGGACCCAAAGCATGCTGGTCCTGAGTGGTATCCTTCCAAAATAAAGAAATCCCATCTGGATTCTTATTTGGAAAGTTACCATTTTCCTTTTGATGCTAGAGTATGGGTTCCTGACGCCTCCGACCGTCCCTACTCAGTTGATCCAGGTGTTATCACCATCTACCTTGATCACCTTGATTCAGGTTTTAGAATCCCCCTGATTCCCGTAGTTCAATCTTTATTGGACTATTATCATGTCTGTCCTTCTCAGCTTACTCCAAATAGTTGGAGACTGGTTTACTGTTTTTTTGCGTTTATTCTCCAGATGAATCGTGTCCCATCTGTTGACCTTTTCAGAAATTATTATACCTTGAAGGTATCCCGCGAACGCGGATACCTTCACTTTGCCAGAAGAACCTGCATTGTAGGTGAACTGGGAAGAGAATCCAAAATTTTCATTGATTCTTCCATTCCCCATGACAACAAGAAATGGCGGGAAAAGTACTTCTTCTGCGCCATTCCAAATCCAAACTTCCGGTCTCAATGGTGTCTACATTCCTTGGAATCCTTATCTCCTCTAAAAGTACGTCCTGTACTTACTGAATATGACCGAATAACCTAGAGTATGATTCCGACTGGAACTCCCATAGATGCGGCCAAGTTGAAGACAAATGCAGGTCTCATTAGTCACGGCCTTTTTCCAGGTAAAGATAATAACTGTTGTATACCTTTCTTTCTTTTTGTAATCCTTACTCATTATCATATATTTTTACCATCAGAAGTAATTGCTCGTCCAATCCCTAATGTTGCTGATCTACGAAGAAGTGTTTCAGAGGAAAAGAAATCCGATTCTAGGGTTATTAAACCTTCCAAGAAAAGAAAACACACTGCCCGTCATCCTTCAAAAAGAAAAACTATTAAAAGAGATTCCCCTGATTAGGAGAAAACCACTCCGGCTCCAGAAAGTGCCATCAGAGAAGATACCGATGTGCAAATTGTGAAAACAGTTGCAAGTAAGACCCCTGGTCCCAAGATGAGGACCTCCAGAACCTCCAATACACCGAGATGTAGACTTAGGTCTACTGAGTCCGATTCCGACCGGGGGCTCGTCTGGTTCAAAGAAGAAGAAGAAAAGAAGAAAAGAAATTCATACTGCCCCCAAAGAAGTTCCCACTGTTGAAGATAGTCCACATGAAGAAATTCCTCACGATACTTCTGTCTTCCCAGAAAAAATGGTTGAGGACGAAGGTCAAGGTAAGGATTTATTTGACTATTCTTCTGACCATCTAAAGAGAATTGCTGAAGACATATTAATACATGCTGCAGGTGGTATTATTGAGGAAATAGCTGACCAATTATGTGATGAAAATGTTGATGTTCCTGTCTCTCCCTTGGATGTTGTTGCCGAGGATCGTGTGAATGAAATTTCCGTTTCCGTTTTACCTTTATCCATCCTTGTGTTGGATGTTGCTGTCCCAGATACTGATGTTGTTGCTGCCCTAGATACTGATATTGTTGTTGCCCAGAATCTTGATGTTCCCCCTTTTGAGAAAAGTGATCAAGATGCTCCTCCTTTGGAGGAAAATAACCAGAATATTTCCCAGGAAATTCATGAAGTAGCTCTACCAGAGAATAATCCTGCCCCACCTGAAGCTCTCATGGTAATTGACCCTCAAAATGGTCATGAAAACTAAGAAAATATCATCATGCAGACTGGTTCAAATGATGCTGCAGTAAATGTTAATCCTGAGAATATTCTTGAGATAGCTGACCTCCAACCAGCCCCTGACTAGGTTGATGATACCATGAGCAATGCTGATTCCGGGAATCCTTTCCA
The DNA here is from genome assembly GCF_041222555.1 of Hakea prostrata. Lineage (NCBI taxonomy): Eukaryota > Viridiplantae > Streptophyta > Magnoliopsida > Proteales > Proteaceae > Hakea > Hakea prostrata. The sequence continues at coordinate 58,279,446 of NC_142606.1, forward strand.
CCCTGAGTGGTTTTTAAAAGAAAATCATACGACCAGCCGTAATTGGGAGGTTGCTAGAGAGTGGGGCACAAAAGGCAGAATCCCCCGTGACAAGAGGAATACTGCACGGATGTCTGATTCTGACCTTTATTCTCATGGGTGGGGGTAAGATTTAGACCTTTTTCCCTTTCTTTTATTTAGAATTAATTTACTATTGATTTGATTATTTATATTGTTTTTAATGTATATATATATATTGATTGATTGATCAACAGATGTTTTGGGGCTACCTTCAATGCATTTTCTGAAGTATTGGAGAGAGAAAAAACTTTGTCTCAGGAAAATGATGAACTGATCAAAAAGAACTTCGAATTGGTCAATGAGGTACAGGATCTTCGAAGAAAATTGGGATCTTCAGAGAGAAAATTAACAGCAGCTGAGTTCAGAGAGATTGATTTGATGAATGATCTTGATAGTTTGCATATTGATTATGAAATTTGCTCTGACCATTGTGCTGAATTGCAGGAAGAAGTTTCTATGTTGAGAGAAGCCGTTTTGAATTATAGGAATGAGATTTTTCAGCTTGAAATGTTAAAGAATGATGCCCTTGACAGGGCTGAATTGCCATAGGTGAAAAAGAAGATTTTAAAGGAAAGCTAACCAGAGCCTTGATCTGGTCACAAAGTATTGAGAAAGAAAAGAATGAACTCCAGGAAAAGTTTAATGAGATTGAAAAGCTAAATACAACTTTAGAGTTGGCTCAAGAGTATCATGTGAAAGCTTTCAGTTCAATTCTGCTGGAGAAGTCTGCTTTGGAGGATAAAAATAATGATTTGGGGTCAAGACTCGATGAAATAACATCAGAAAAGGATAATCTTGATGCTTCCTTTAATTTGGTTTCTAAAGAGAAAGAAAGTCTTCATGCTCTCCTGGATGAAACTTTAAAATTCAAAACTTTGCTGCATGAAGATTTAGAAGCAGAGAGGAAACAGTTTGAAGTTGAGAAGAGAAGAATACAAAGTGAAAACCAGATAGTCTTAAATTCAGTTACCTCCTCAATGAAGGAAGTTGGAGATAATCCAACTTTCCTAGGGTTTTGCAAGAATATGGTAAAGGATTGTTCTGACCAAATTTTTTCAGAAATCCTTAAGATTCATCCTGGTTTAGATTTCAAGTTGTTATCCCCAGAATTTCTCCCTTCTAGAACCTTTTTTGATCTTAGGAATTTGAAGTATCCCAGCTCTGATTGCTCATCAGAGGATGATTCTGACAATGACATGAGTGATTCCTCCAGCTCTGGCCCAGATCATTCTGCCAGTGGTTCAGATGACAATGATGATGATAACTTACCTGCTCAAGGAGATGAAGAGATTGCTGTTGATGATATTGTTGATGTTGATCCATCTCGGTAATGCTACGAGATGTTGATCCATCTACAAAACCACAAATTTGAAGAAAACACTCTTTTTGCTTTATGAACTTACCTTTTTCTTTCTTGCCTACCTCTTCTGCATATGAGGTTTTTTAACTTGTCAAACTTTTATATGAATGAAATTTTCTTCCTTCCTTCTGTTGTTATTATTTTTTTTTTTAGTTTCGACATAATAGTATCTTTCGTAATGTTAACTATCATCTTCTAACCAATTCATAATTGATTAGATGTATACATCTTTGATCAAACTTTGTAAATTGACTTCTGCTGAAATACTTCTGATGAAAAAGTATTTGAAAGGAACTTTAATACCTGATCAGATACCTTGAGATGTTGATTTAATACCTGATCTTTGAACTTCGATTAATAGTCCTCGGTGTAACCTGATCCTTGAGTTATTTTATTGATTAATTTTGTCGTACTCGATCCGAATGCTACCTTAGAAAGATGGCTACTGGAGCCTGACTTCGGAAAGTCGGGATCATTCCTCGGAAGGAACAATCCGGGATCATCCTCGTGAAAGGAATGATCCGTGATTAGCTTAGCATGACCTGGCTTCTTGAGCCTGACTTACGTAAAGTCGAGACCACCCTCGGAAGGAATGATCCGTGATCAGCTTCGGAAAGCATGACCGGGCCTCGGAAGGCTGGCTACTTGAGCCTGACTCACGAAGAGTAGGGACCACCCTCGGAAGGAATGATTCGTGATCAGCTTCGGAAAGCATGACCAGGCCTCGGAAGGCTGGCTACTTGAGCCTAACTCATGAAGAGTCGGGACCACCCTCGGAAGGAATGATCCGTGATCAGCTTCGGAAAGCATGACCAAGCCTCGGAAGGCTGGCTACTTGAGCCTAACTCATGAAGAGTCGGGACCACCCTCGGAAGGAATGATCCGGATCAGCTAGCATAATCACGCCTCGGAAGGCTGGCTACTTGAGCCTGACTTTGGAAAGTCAGGATCATCCTCGGAAGGAGTGACCCTGAGTCAGCGTTGAAAAGGCATGACGTGACCTCGTAAGGCTGACCACTTGGGCCTGACTTCGGAAAGTTGGGATCATCCTCGGAAGGAATGACCCTGGATCAGCGTTGAAATGGCGTGATCAGAAGAACTGGTTCGCATAAATGTCCTTTGGATTAATAATGAAGAAGAAATTTTGGATGACCTCAGCTTTTCTCCGCCATCTTTGTTCACCAATCGCTGAATCTGATCATCGAGGACGCGAAATCTTTTACTGATTTCCGATCCATAGACTTCAGATCTGCAATCTCCTGATTTTCCTGTTTCTTTCTTATCTCTCCAATCCCCAACGCTTCTACACTTTTTGCTCCAGATATGACTTAATTGATCATCTTTGGACGATTCTCGATCTTCAGTCTCTAGTGGAATATAATTTGGATCCGCACTCTCTCCTGATCCTTCCTTCAGAAATGACCTCCTTCGGCTCCCTCCTGACTTTTGAATTTGAGAATTTGGGACAGAAGTTGCTTTTGCTCGGGAAAGAGTTCGAGATCTTCTAGCTGATAAAACCGGAACTCTTTCCTCAGGATGTACTCCAATCTGTTTGATGAAAGTTCTCAGCAGATTTTGTGTTTCCAGTATTTGATGCTGCATGCTCTCAAACCGCTCAGCGATCAGATTTGGATCTAACTCTGGACGAGATGTAGCCAATGTATCTGCTAACTGTTTCTCTTGCCTTTCAAACTGATCAGTTGGACGAGGTGAATGATCCTCCAGCATTCTCTGCCTCTGTCGAGTTTGCATCACTGGAATTTGCGGTATCGGAACCACTTCTCTCGTTCTTCTTTTTGGATTTACTCTCCTCGGCTCCCTCTGGCTTGTTTCCGCCATTTCTATCGGTAATTCCTCCTCTCGCTCAGGTGATTGAGCCATAGCTTCTGCTCTGGACTGAATTCCCATAGATGGCGCCAAAATGTTGGTGCTATTTCTGCCGATCGCCTTGAACCGTAGTTTTCCACACCGAACTCCTCAGATCTGATTCGATCTTGTTTGCTCTTCGATCGATCAACCTCCCACTCCTGAAAGAAATAGAATACTAGTAAGAAACGGAGCCGATCGTCTTGATCGGTGTCTTGTCTCCGACGATCTAGTCAGTATGGTAAAGATGGTGTTTCCGAGCTCTTTGGAGCTTCTAAAATGCTTGTAATGGAGTTCAATCAGAGTGAGCTTAGAGTTTGGTTGATTCTCGAGACTTACCTTCTTACGGATCTTCCCTCGCTTTTATACTGGCTTTCCCGCTTATAATACTCTTTCAATCATGGCCATCAGATCATCGCTCCTCTTTGGACGTCTTCGATCATCTTACCTTTATCTCTCAATTGAACCCGGTTGAGGTTGGTTTGACCGGTATGAACCGGTAATGGATATATTAGTTACAACACATGGTTATGGTTAGGTATTGCAATGCATTGACTATTCCTCAATATTCAGTGGGATTTACCAATGGTTCACCTGTTGTTGCTAATATTTTGGATCCAGAAGCAAAAAGAGTGGTACATGGCTTTGTAGATTCCATTCTAGTGGTTTGAAGAAGATCCAAGGAATACTTGTTTTGAGTCAATATGCCAGAGGTAGTCACGCTTTGCCTTAATACCCAAAAAATAGTGTAATGGGCCTAAGTCGGTCATAGCAAATTTCTTACTAAGTTTTTGGATTATGGCCTATACTGTACTGAGATGCTCCCCTATTTGGATGATATCATCCACATCTAATAGTAGCACAAGTTAATCCATAGGAAGTGGTGAGCATGAACATGGATGTATTAGCTGAACTTTGACAGAAGCCTTCATGAACCAAGTAAGATTTGAAATGTTGGAACTAGGCACAAGGTGGTTGGAAAAATCCATATAAAGCCTTTTTTAGATGACAAACATGGTTTGGCTTGTTAGTTAAAATGAAGCCCTGAGGTTGTTCCATGTATACATCCTTTGTGAGTGTGCCATTAAGAAATGCACTTTTGACATCAAAGTGGTGAATTGGCCAAGAGTTGGAAACTGCTAAGGTCAATACAGTCTAGATTGTAGATGCTTTACAATGGGATTGAACGTATCATGATAATCCACACCAGGCTGTTGGTTGTAACCCTTTGCAACTAGCCTTGCTTTATACCTTTCAATAGATCCATCACTCTTTGTTTTGATGCGATATACCCATTTACGACCAACTAGATTCATACGTTGTTGATAAGGCACCAAAGTCCAAGTATTGTTGTGCATCAAAGCATCGTATCCTTCTTGCATAGTAGAGACCCATCTTTTGTCCTTAGCTACTGTTTAGAAGGTTTTTGGTTCTATGGGTATTGAGTTAAGAGAGGTAATGTCACATCCACCTAGTCGGTATCCCATTCACCCGAATACCCGAGGGTGTGATCCACAACCCCATAGATCAGGTCTTAGACAATCACCGACCATTCCACACAGTAGTCCAATCATGAGCAAGAATAAATCAATGCCATAAATATTAATAAAGAAACATGTCAAGTAACAAGGATCTCAGAAGGATCTCAAAATCAAATCAAAGTGCGAAAGTGATGACAAAACTAAAGTAAACAATTGGAAAGGATAAAGTATAATAAAATCTTCTAATTGTCTTAATGTTTTTGCCTTCTTCTCCAATTGTTTGTACACTTGCAACTTAGGATCAATTTACATCTCATAGTCCCACTGGCAAATGAGGCGTCTCCTATCATTGTTGATCAGAGCTATAATAGTGCTCCATATTGGTACTAGGATCGTACCATGAGCTACTATCATTTCTTATTGCTCCCTTAGTTAAATAATAAATGGAAAATATCTCCGAACTGGAGCTCAGGATCTCTTCTTCACCTGCATAGTCATTTAAAAAACAAATTCCTCGAAGGTTGAGCTTAAAAGAACTTAGCGAGTAGTTTACAAATAACTAACCAATATCACAGTCCAAATCAATACATCATATAGTACAACATGAAACGAAGAGGAATGCAACAATTCAACCATACTTTAACGGATGCTAGCCTCTATATGGTAGACACACATTAAGATAGAACACCAACTTCCTTTGGGTAGGTCTCGTCAATCTAATCTCTCACGGGTTGGTAACCAGTCTTAAGATCCCGGGTAAGGGGTCAAAGCATCCTTCTCGAACTATCACTATGGCTGGGGTTTAGGTCACCACTCTCTCACCACACCATTGGCATGAGTATTGGCGTGTTTTAGGGATATACCTAACCCAATGCAAGTCATCTATTTAGTCACATAATTCTAGGTTCAGATACCTCCCCTCATGCTTCTTGCCTTCTTGGTTTTGTATCCTTCCCTATCTAGAATCAACGTTTCCTTCTCGGATTGCCCATTCCCTTAACCTTATTGATCATCTGCAGGAAGCTCTGGTGTTCCACATGCTTCTCGCCTTCTTGGGTGTCGACGAGCCCAAACCTATTATATGCAACTCTACCAATGAATGACCCCAAGGCAATGTTGTGTACCCTCATGCTTCTTGCAGTCTTGGGCACCCACCAGCCAAATATTGCTGCCATGGGTCACTTGGCAACAATACCCCGCCGATAGGGTGATGATACGACAGGGTACCTAACCAAACTCTTCTAGACTCCTAGTCATGGCATCCAGTAATCGTGAAAAGTGTCGAGAGCATCAAAGGATTGTGCCCATACCACTTCCGCTGATGTCCCAAGCCAGAAACACTCAAATAGGTATTCCCCAATCCACAATCACACATATATTCACTTTCCACAAAGTAGTAAAAAGATTCAGTCACATTCCCAATTCATAAATCAATTTGAGTCCATAATGTCACATGTTGATCCATACATCAATATCAACAACAAATGACTTATATTCTATAATTTCATAATCATAAACATTATTCTAAATCCTAAAATAGTAGCATATGAAATTATAAGCAAGCTTCATGACAACCAAGAAAGTAACAATGGTTATGTGCAAGTGAATGTCTGCACCTTGCATTGATTTGCAAACTTTGTAAGTTAACTCAAAAAGTAAGTTCACGCTTCCCAAAAGGTCCTATAATCATGTTGGTTCAAAGTTAGGAAATAACCTTGGAGGTCTGACATTGAAAAGAGAAACAAAGATCAACACTGCAGGTGTGCTTGGTCAATGTGGTTACCTAGGCAACCAGAGAAATCAACCAGGGCAACCAACCAGAGCTAGGTTGGTCGCCCGGGGTAAGGGGGTCAATTGGTACGGTTTTGGTAATTCGGTACGGTACCAACTTTGAATACCTAGAACTAGAAGCGTACCGTACCGAATTTAAACGGTATGGTACGGTTTCGGTATTTGCAAAACCGGTCTGGTACGGTTTCGGTATAAAATCGGTATGAAAAAACGGTTTTAATACGGTTTCTAGCGCGGTCCAGTACGGTTTTGTTATACAATCGGTTTCGCACTTTCACGCACGGTTGCACCAATCAAGATAACCACGCCAAATTGTATTAACATTATGCTTTGTCTAATTTGAATAGAAGAACAAAAAAACTATATGTTCACAAATTCTTCACCATGTTCTTCATACTATCAAAGAAAGACAGAAGAACAAATTACAATTTAATGATCCCATCACCCATCTAAACTTGTAAAATGTATTGAACATGAAGGGGAGTAGTATTCGGTCTTGAAACAGAGCATGTTGCATCAACAAGTAACTTCCATTATTTACTGCAATTTGTAGAGATTCTAGAAAACTGGAGTGTCCCAAAGTTAAAAGCACTACAATTCTGGGTATGGGCATCCAACCAAAACCGTTGTTTACTGCATTAAAAGTCTTCACTTGAGAGATACGGATGGTTAGGTCGTCCTGCTCGTGATCGATAAAAGAAAATTACAGTGGGATCCTCTTACTTACTACCATAAGAAAAATAAAAACTAAAACAACACAAAAGATCAAAAGGCAATCCATGAGTAATACAAATGGAGTTCAACTGACCTAACTTAAAAAGAATCTTTTTTTTTTGAGTGACAGATGAAATAATTCGAATTTGTAAGCCAAAAGCAACTCCTTAGAAGTTTGATGAAAGGAAAGCCGGATAACGTTTAATCGAATGGTTCGTAATGTTTACCAGGTGATACTTAAATTCCCAATTATTTGGCATTGACCAAAACCAATCGCTAAAACCTAGAAATTTGAAAACTTAAAAACTAAAACAAGATGTGAGGAAAACCGATCGGTTGAACAATTGAAAATCTTGTCAGTAACCCCAAGAGAAAAAAAAGAAGAAGAAAGAAATGAAATTGAAACCAGTAGCAACATGAATCATTCAAGAAGGCGAAGAAGTAGAAGAAGGAGAAACATAGTAAAGGAAGAAGAAAGCATACATTGAAGATGAGACTTTTGTTTTACACTTCCCAAGCAAGTCCTCCTTAACTTCAGTCTTCAGGCTCATGATTTCTGCTCTGCATGATGAGACTCATGTAGTCTTGTGAGACAAAGATGATGAGAGATTGAGAGAATCAGAGATTGAGAGATGAGAGATGAGTGAAGACACCGAAGACTCGAAGACGACGAAGAGGCGAAGCGTGAATGAGAATTGCAGATTCGCAGCCTAGCCCTAGGGCAAACTAAACTGGAGCCTGGTGTAAAATTACAATTTAACCATGATTTTTGGTGCGGAATCGGTACAAGCAATTTGGTCCAGTTCGGTTCTGTACCATAGTATGTGCATCTTAAACCGCAACCGAACCGAACCGAATTTGAAAATTCGGTTTCGGTCCGTACCGGACGGAATTTTAAACGGTCCAATATGGTCCGGTATTAGGCGGCGCGGTCCGATACGGTTTGACGGTTCTGGTCCATAGTTGACATCCTTAGCCCGGGGCAACCAGGCCAATCAACCAGCCTCCGAGTACAGATAGATTTGACTCAGATCATCAGAAAGCTTCCCAATTGAGTTCTATACTACTTAGAAAATACCTAGAAAATTCTGAAATTATACTAGAACATGATCTAATATAAGTTAGACATCAAACAAAGCTAAAAGAAAGAAAACCAAATGAATCCTATATTAGGTCTTCTCCGAAATCAAATTGAAAGGTTCACGGATGAGCTAGAGTGAATGGGGATTCACTCTAGAGTAAAGAGGGTGAAAGAAATAGGTTGGTACAATAACTAGAAGCCTTCAACTAGGTTTTGATAATAGGAGAAATCAATCCTAGAAGAGAACTAGAACGAAGAAGATGAATACTAACCTTTAAGAAAGCAAATCGTCGTTCGAAAACCTTGTCGGATGCTCTCCACATTGTCTTTCACCTTTGAGGAGTGTTCTCAAGTTCTAACTTTCTCTAATGGCTTCAGATTATAATGACATGTTTTAGAATGAAAACACATTAAATAGGGCTTAAAAAATCAAAATTTCAAAATTGCCTTTTTTCTTTCACGGAACTAGGCTAGTCGCCTGGGGTGACCTGGGCAGTCAACTAGCCCCTGGAACTTTTGTTCCATGAGCAGAACCAAGGCCCTGAAAGCCCAAGCTCTGCCCTAGTTCTTATTCTATGCTATAGAAGGGTCTTACTTGATTTTTCGAGATCTTCTACACGTGCCATCACAGTATACTTGATCCATGTACCAAGTCTGTCAACCTCGTAGTTATATATCCTTCCAAACCCTGAAAAAACTCCCAACTCATCATTCTCTCCATCTAATTTCATTGGTTCGGAATCCAAGACAATGGTCTCTACCTAGATGGCCCACAGTTGCCTTCTTCCCACACTCCAGGTTTTTGGATCTACATTAAGGATTTTTTAGGTTAGGATTTTGGGGGATTTCACAGGTAAGGAATGCATGGGATATGAGATGCCTTATTGTCAGAAGGGAAATAGGTATTTTAGGTTTACTATGGCCGGTTTTGCTTCTTGTAGCCATAGTGTGGGTATTAGTAGGAATTGTAGGGATGGGATCTTGTGTGGGTGTTGGGTGGGAGGTGGATGGGAGGGGGAGGGTCATTCAATCATTGTGGGTGAGGTGGGTGTTGAACTTGGTGTATTATTATTAGTAAAGGGTGCGGTGGTAGATGGGATGATGGAGGTGTGGATTGAGAGGGTTGTAGTGGGGGAATCTGTAGTTGGATAGGTAGAGAGATGGTAGGACGTGGAGGTGTTGGTGTTTGAATGGGGTGGTGATGAGCCAAAAGGAAAATGAGTCTCATTGAAAACATAGCAAGAAATGTACACACTACCAGTTTTTTTTATTTATTTATCTAAACACTGATGTCCTTCATGGTATTGGCTATTTCCAAGGAAGATGCAATCAGTGGGGACAACTTGTCATGTCTATATGGTTTGAAATTGGAATAATATGCACATCCAAAAGTTCTCAAGTGATTATAGTCTGGCAAGATTCCGAACAACATTTGATGAGGCGATTGACCTTGTAATACCAGTGTGGGTAACCTGTTTATTGAGTAGATAGAAGTTGTGAAGGCCTCTAACCAATATCTTATTGGCATCTTTGCTTAAAATAAAAGAGTCAAGCCCATCTCTGTTATATGTCAATGTTTCCTTTCATGAACTCCATTCCGTCCAGGGGTTTGTGGACATGTAATTCCAGAAAGAATTCCACATTCATCAAAAAGAATTTGAAAGCTCCTTTGGTAAGTTCATTGGCTCCATCACTTCGAAAATACTTTACATGGTGAGAGAACATTTTCACCCATGTTTTTCAAATGTTTAAAACAAACAATGGTATCTGATTTCTGTTTAAGTGGATAGAACCATATATAATGAGTGTAGTCACCAATAAAAATGATATAAGAGGAATAACTACTAATGGAAAGTGTCCTGGTAGGACCCCACAAATCACAATGTATCAAATGTAAAGGATGTGTAGTTTTAATTATAGAAACAGGAAAAACTAGCTTGTGGTGTTTTTCTAATTGACATGCATCACAAAATTATGAGATTTAAAATAATGAAAAGATTGAAGTAAATTAGAAAAATGTAATTGATGCAAAATGATGGATGATGGATGGCCAAGGCTGGAACTGTATAGAGATTATCTTTAGTTGGTCCATTGAGAGGTGTTATGCCTGACTTCAAATCCCTAACACAAAAATGGCATGGGAAAAATTTGCAAAAGCTTAGTTCTTGGTTAGTTGGGGGGAGGAGCGGAACGACCTGTTAAGAAGGAATTGGAGACGGGAGGGTGTGCTCTTCTCCGGTCTCGATTGGGTTGGAGCTAAACTCTGGGTGTTGCTTAATCGGGTCCTTGAGTCCTTTTTGGGCGGTTGTGTTGCCCTTTCGGTGGTGGGGGACCATTGTTTAGGCTTTCAGATTATTTGAAGTAGCACTTGCTTGCAACATGACCAAATTTGGCATAGATCTAACATTTCAATTGGTATTGAGTTGGTTGTTGCCGATTTACCTTTTGGAAAGAATGTTAGTTTGCTTGAAAATGAGGTCTAAAGCTTGGTTTTGAAGGTTGGGGTTTTGGGAAGGTGGCATTTGGTGATGGATATGGTTTATTGGGTGTGGGAGAGTTGATGGTGTCAAGGGATTTGGGGATTGTGGATCAGGTAGAATAGGTGATTGATTCCTATAACCACGACGTAGTCGTTGTTCATGGGTGAGGAATTTAGCTCGTAGATCAACAAAGGTGGTCGGAGAGGATATGTTTTTGACTGTGATAATGAAGGTTGTGTAATCAACACCTAAACCATTCAATGTGTAAGCTACAAAATCTGAATCTGTCACTTAATCATTGATGGCTACAAAGGAGTTGTCTATGGATTTGATCCAGTGAAGGTAGTCTGTAATAGAGAGGTTGGCTTTGGTGATTGTTCATAATTCGTTGTGAAGAAAGGTACGACATATTGTGGATTGTTGTTGAAACAATTGGGCTAGAGAATCCCAGACGTCTTAGGCAGTTTTGAGGCCAAGACCCCACCCGCCCGTATCGGTTCCACCCGACAACCCGTGGGTGCGATCCGTCATAGGATCCACGGTCTTACCATTAATAATAATAAATGCAAGAAATAGAAATCAAGAGCAAGGGCAAGTTCAAATAATTGCTCAAAAGGATTATAGGAGTCCAAATACTCCAACAATGAATCAAAGAAAAGAATCGAAATAAACAAGTTTCAAAAGTTATCGAGTTCAGCGGAAGCAAAAGATAATAAACTAAAACAAAAAGTCGGATATTCCGTCCCCACTCGCCACAATGGGTGTTGTAAGCACATTCCAAGCAATCGCAGGAGGCTCCGTGGCAAACATCTTCGTCTTCTACTGACGGTACCACAATCTCTTCATAGATGTTGCTCCAGTCAACACGAACTTCTCTTGATTCCGTCGCACTATCATCCGTACAATATAGTTTAACATACAAAGAAATGAATGATTTTTGACGAACTCAGTAAGGATAACACGTCTCACATACATATCGGCAATATATCCGACTAAGCATAGATGAAATGAATGATATGCAAATATATGAATGCTACTAAGATCTAACTATGCAAGTCTCTAGACAGTTGACATGCTTTAAGATATAACACCAGCCCTCCTCTGGGTAGGTCTAGTCACTCTGATCCCTCATGGACTAGTTACCTCTATTGGGATCCCGGGGAAAGGGGTTCAGTCCTTGTCAATCAACCATGGCTGGGGTTTAAGTCAACACTCTCTTACCACGACCATTGGCATGAGTATTGGCGCAAGTTGGGGTTTCTAATCCAATGCCAAGCTCATACTGTAAAAACCCCCGTATTTCTAACCCGGGATTCGTATTGCAGGTCCGAGAACCTAAAGGACTAGTTGGGTAAATTTGTGGAGTCCGGATAGAAGTCCATGATCCATACCCTGAATCCATGGATCTGGATTCTCTTGATGAAGAGCCTGCCTTGCTTGGTAGTTGGACTTCTGGAAGGCAAGTGATGTCTGGAGATGTTCGGAATGAAGGTACGACCTCCCCCATGTGTTCATTAGGGTTAGGTTGTACTTGGACTTCAACCCCCTGAGCAAAGCACCCTTGTATAGAAATATACTAGGGGGCAGTTGCTAGTGGTGGTTGATTGGACCAAGTGACCGCCCCAAGCGACCACCTAGTCCTGGTTGGTTTTGCCCTATTTTTCCCCTAGACTTATATAAATAGCAACCCTCATCTATTTTGCGAATATCATATTTGGGATTGCTGTTTTTGGTAGTTAGACGGCTGTGGAGACGTGCTGGAAGGTGATCTGAAGTGCTGTTAGTGTTCCAGAAGCTTCTACTGTCTTTTCTAGCTGATCTAGTTGAGGTAAGTGATTCCCTGTTCACTCATACTCTGCCTTTGGCTATGATTAAATTAGATTAGTGTTCCTCTTTGGTTGTTCATGATTTTCCTATTACAGTATCTACCTTTTTAATGATCTTGATGAGATCAGGTCCGAAAACGAAACCCTGCTTTCGTAAAAAGAATTGATTTAATCAAGAGGAGGATTCTGAGTAACCAATTTGGTGTCAATTGTTAGGTTTTGTATTACCCTTGGTTGTGGGAGTGTTAGATTTGAAATTCGGACTATGATCATTCAAAAATTGGATTGAAATCGGATGATCGAAGCCCTGAGTTTTGGATCTAAAACTCACTGTTTTTTGGGCGGTCACTAGTGGCGATCGATCAGCCCTCAGCGACCGGCTGGTTTCCAGTGAGCATTCAACTTTTGGATTTTGTCCGATTTGATTCATTTGACTTACATATTATTGTAACCCTATTTATAGGTGTCCTCTGTTTCAAGTAAAAGTTTTATAATTGTTTCTGGTTTGCAATCTAGAGGATTTCTACTTATTTATAGGTAAGGACATACAATCTCATCTTTATGTAATGACTTGAACATGCTTTTTTTTGGTCAAGGACTTGAACATGCTAGTCCAGTGTCTTTCATTTCATATACTGTTGTAACCTTGTTTAGCATGTTGATCTTATTATATGCTTGCTGTTTGTATTGTCTTTGCATATACTTTATCAATTATGAATGTGTCAATTATGAATGTGGTATGATGATGATTGATGTATTGTGGTTCTGACGGAAAGGGTATTCCATTGGGATATCTTAGTTTGAGATATCAGAGGGCTGTGGTATGGGACACATGCTCGTTGATGTCTCCAGCTCATAACTACTGGATGACATACCTAGGTAGAGTCTAGAGTTGCATGGCTAGGTACCCCACATGCTACTACCCTTTCAGTAGGGGAATTGAAGCCGGATGACCCATGATGACAGCAATGTGACTCTGTTTCATCCTACAGCGGTAACCAGTCCGTACGGAGACTTAGTGGTCCACTGGTGGTCATACAATGGTAGGGTTGGGCTCATGAACGTCCAAGGAACAGACTGGGTGTTGTGAGGAGTTGTGAGAGCATTCCGCCCCAACAATATGTGGATGACCATAGGGTTATGGAATGGAGTCCAATAGCGGTATCCAGTCCATGAGGGTTCTCATTCCTAGGTTGCGAAGGATACTGAACAGACTTGGTTGGTGCCATAGGGGATGTATCTGGACTTCATGTAGTATGTTACCATTATGACTTGCATTGGATTAGAAACCCCGACATGCACCAATACTCATGCCAATGGTCGTGGTGAGAGAGTGTTGACTTAACCCTAGCATGGTTTGAGAGCCAGGTGTGGACTTTCCATTTTACCCAGGATCCCTACAGAGGTAACCAGTCCTTGCCGGATCAGAGTGACTAGACCTACCCAAAGGAGGGCTGGTGTATATCTTAAAGCATGTCAATTGTTAGAGACTTGCACAGTTTGATCTTAGCGGTATTCTACTTTGCACTCATACATATCATATATGCATTTCTGATGGTTTGACATATGGATGAGAATTATTGTTGCTCTTATTGAGTTTGTTAGAACTCATTCCTTTATTTGTCTCTGTTATATTAGCCTATACAGATGGAGGATATACGCCGGAAGATGGATTGGTTTCCCATGAAGGAGCCTTCTTGTATGAAGAAGATGTGGCACCGGCAATGGAAAATGGAGATAGCCTGTGCGGGAGCTCTTGCGAGTGCATGGAGTGCGCTTATAGCACCCATTGATGGGCGGAGGAAATAGGTTGCCATGCAGTTTGCCCATCGTATGGAGAAGAATTGGAGAACCCCTTTTCTTAAAATACATGAGAAACATTATCTAGCTTTAGAGAAAGAAACTGGAAAGAAAATCATTTATTTCTTTTTGACTGCTTCCGCTGAACTCGTATTCTTTTTGATCATTTATTTCTTTCCTTGATTATTTTATTGGATTATTTGGACTCCTGTAATCCTTTATTTAATTATTGAACTTATTCTTGCTCATGATTATCTTTACTTGCATTTATTATTATTGATGGACAAAAACCGTGGATCCTCTGACGGATCACTTCCCACGGGTTGTTGGGCAGGTAACCAAGACCGGCGGGTGGGGTGTGACACATACAATAACATACTACATGAAATCCATATACTTCCCCTATGGAACCAACCAACTCGGTTTTGTATCCTTCTCTACTTAGGAATGATAACCCTCACGGACTGGCTACTTCAGTTGAACTCCATTCCCTAACCCATGGTCATCCACATATTGTTGGGGCAGATGCTCTCATGACCCCTCACGACTCCTTGGCCGCTCCTTGAATGTCCATGAGCCCAATTCCTAACATATGCAACCCTACCATTGTATGATCAATAGTGGACCACTGAATCTCCGCACAGACTGGTTACCGCTGTAGGATGAAACAGAGTCACATCACTATTATCACGGGTCATTCGGCTTCAATTCCCCTACCGAAAGGGTAGTAGCATGTAAGGGTACCTAGCCATGCAATCTAGACTCCTTAGGCATGTCATCTAGCAATCATGATAGTGCTGGGGGCATCAGTGAGCATGTGTCCCATACCACAACCCTCTAATATCCCAAACAATGGATACCCAAATAGATACCCTTCCATCACAACTACATCACACCATCCACCATTTTAACATAATCAATCAATCTATGTCACAATGATAAAGCATATAAAAGCATCATTTACAACATACATTCAACTACAATTCAATGACTTATAAAACTACAACAAGTTACATAAGAAATGAATAATATATAAATTATACGATTCATCATATAGCATATCATCGCATATAAATAAGAAAGTGTGTCCTTACTTGTAATTATGTAAAAGCTTTTCTAGAAAGCAAAGAACTTCACTCACAACAGTTCCAGCAAACCTAGAGAACACCTAAACATAGAGTTGCAAGAATATATAGAAGACATGAGTCAAATTAGAGCAAAGACCAACTTTACAGAGCTACTATGACCCAGCTGGTCGCTTGGCGCAGTTGGTTGGGTCAAGCGACTGCCCCTATTACAAATAGTCCACAAGTTTGAAATTCTGACTTTTGATCTCCCAATTTTAATCCGATTTACGAATTCCGAATTTCATCCTTAAGAAGTCTACAACACAAGCCCGAAGTAGCAACCCTAAAATTCTAAAGATACATAATTCAACTCATCTCCTTTAATTAGATCTATCCTTTATTCGAATGCAAGGATCCATTTTTGGACAGGATCTAATCAAAATCATTGATAGGGAATAGAATCAATACAAATCAATCACCACAACTTAAGGGGAAAAGATCCTCCATTCAAAAGATGAGGAAAGAGAATGGAGAGAGTGTGGAGATCACTTACCTCTTCAAGATATGCAAAACAGATGAAGGATTGGATCTACTTTACAATCCACTCTTCTCTCACCTTCCAGCACATGTTCTTTGCTTCCTAAGCATCCACAACAGCAATCCCGAATAGAATAATGAGTAAAAAGGTTGGGGTTTGCCATATATATGGAACTGGGGGCAAATTAGGGTAAAACCCCCGCAAGCATACTAGGCGGTCGCTTAGGGTGGATAATTGGCCAATCAACCGCCTTAAGCAACTCCCCCCTAGTACTTTTCAGTACTTGGGTGTTTTGTTCAAAGGGTTGATCCCTAACTCAAACCTAACCCTAAACAACAAGAGGGGGTGATCTTACCTTCAATCCGGACATCTTCAAAAACCTCTTGATTCCTACAGGTGATCCACTTTCCCAGTAAGACAGGTTCTTCATCAAGAGAATCTAGATCCATGGACTTAGGATATGGATCATGGACTTCAACCTTGATATTCCACAACTTATTCCGGCTTGACCTTCAGGTTATCGGACCTGCAATATAGATTATGGGTTAGAAATACGGGGGTTGTTACATCCCTCTCCCTTTAAAAGAAATTTCATCCCCGAAATTACAGCGTACCTATAAGTTCGAAGAGATGGGGGTATTTGGTCCACATCTCATCTTCTTTTTCCCAAGATGCTTCCTCAAACTAATGATTCTTCCAGCTAATCTTCACCAAAGGTACTGTCACGCCCTCCCGGCCGGTACCCTATCTGGCATACCCGAGAGTGTGATCCACAGCCCGAAGATCAGGTATCGAGTGATCAACCTCCCACATATACAATAACATAATCATGAACAATCATAATAAAAGTGCGGAAGATAAACCATAGATCCAATAAGAAGAATGAATCATAAATGAATCGGAATAATAGATATAATCAGAGTGTCAAACAGATAAGTAAAGTGAGGCAAAAATCCCACTTTACAATCAGCGGAAAAGTAGCTCTAAAAGAATAAACTAGACAAAATCTAATCCCAGTAGCAAGTACATTGGGTAACTAAATTGTTCTCCACTTTATAGACAACATCCTTATAAGTGTAAATCTCATAAATGGCACAAGGACGCTTCCACTCAATGGTCGGACTAAGCATCGTACGGAGCATAACCACTCGCGGGATCTTGAGTAATTGTGGTAACCGCAATCACCTTCCTGGAGATATGCCTCTTCGCCTTGCGCTTCTTCATAGGGACCGTCATAATACTCGGTACCTACGGGATAGTCTAACAAACATTGTACAATAAAGGAATGAGTTTCAAAGAAACTCGGTGAAGGCGATTAAAATCCATAATAACATAAATGGCGGATTCCGGAACAAACATAAATGCAATATGATATGAGACAAGCAATGAATGAATGAATCTAACTCTATGTATGCTGGTCTCTGTTGGCGGACATGCTTTAAGTCATAGCACCGTACTTCTTTAGGAAAGTCCACTCACATCCTCAACCATTTAAGATATCTTGGATTCTCTCACGTATCATTTCACCGGTCTTGAGCAGCCGATTGGTAATGGGTCCTTCATCCCTCGGGACAAACCTTGGCGGGGGTTAAGTCAACACACTCTCTCACAACCATTTGGTATAGGGTCTTGGCGCATGTCGGGATAAAACCTAGCCAAATGCAAGTCTTCTACTTAGTTACATCAAGTCGAGATCCGGATACTTCCATTCCTCGTCACGGCGATCCTTTCCGGTATCCTTCACACTAGAGTCCTCATAGTCCCGACTACGGACTCATCAACCCTATTGATCATCCACATATGGTAAACGGGAAGCTCTCACGTCCTCTCACGGGTTGGTTACCGGTCTTAAGCGCCCGTGAGCCCAAGTCTAACCATATGCAACCCTACCAATAAATGGCCCCCACAATGTGATTCTGTCCTCTCACGGGTTGGTTACCGGTCTTGAGCGCCCATGAATCCCCATTGCTACCACGGGTCGTTCGGTCTCAATACCCCTCCGATTAGGGTCGACATAACAGGACATCCTAGCCAAACACTACTAGACAATCCTAGATATGTCATCCAACGAGTTTAGGAAGGTGTCCAGAGGGCATCTCCGGAAACATCCCATAATATTCCCGTAGTAGTCCAAGGACGAAGTGTCAAAAGGACACCTCTCCTTTCAAACCATACTTAAGCATACACATGCATCAATTCATATCATCACATATATGGTAACTTCATATATGGAAAGAAATCAATAATTACAATCACTTGTATAACATTGGTAAGTAAATCATACATGAATCAATTCAATATGAATAAGTAATGCTACTGTAATCAAAGTTATGCAACAGTAGTATATCATTGTAAGAATCTAATTTAGGAATCATATCAATGATATTCAAATATAGAAACTAGATTCATGCTATCTATGTAATTAAGGAAATAACCATCCTTACCTTTTATAACTCGCAAAGGAATTCTAAGAAATCAAGTAAGATCTTGGCAAACTTGAGAAGAAGGTCCTAAACAAGTATATACAACATATTAGGAAAGATCCCTAACGGAAAAGATACCAAAACATCCAACACGACCAGTTCTGGAGTTGCTGTACTCATTGGTCGAGTGGATTGGTCGACTAGTCGACCAATCGGTCGACCAATGCGACGATAGGCCTAAAAAACGGTTTTAAGATATGCAATCCGAATTTGGTGGTTCAAAAGGGTACTAATCAAGGGGTAAACTACATCAGCGGTATTCTAACATATAGGGGACCTCAAAACACCAATCAAATCAAGATATCAAGATCCAAATTAGGAAACAAAGTTACCATAATTAGATCAACCATGGATCTTGATGAATTCGAAATAGAAAACAAGACAGAACAATAGGAGGATGGATCATTGCTTCGGGTAATGGTATCATGAAAACATACTTAGATCTTCAGGAACAAGGCTTAGAAGCATAAATCTAAATAAGGAATAAAACCTACCATATATGTAACTACCATGCTTCATGAAGAACACATAGTATGGTAGAAGAGAACAACTACAAATTGATAGATTATGGATCATGGAAGGAAACACGGTGATTAACTACTAACATGATCAATCATAGAAGATCCAAGAGATCAGATTCAAATCGATGTTTAACAAGATTAGATCATGGTTTGATCTGATTCCTTCAAAGCTTGCAATGATCATGGTTAAGATCATTGTTCTAGCCTCAAATCCTTAGGATGATCATGAGAACATGTTCGGAGATGTTTGCAGCAAGATGCAGCATCTCTTCTACTGTCTCACTCAAAGGAAGAACAAGATGGAGGAGAGAAGAGAGAGTAGACTACCTTTTGATGCAGAAGAGTTTCACGAGATCCGTCAGAAACACCGGATGCGGGAGATGACTTGCAGAGGTCTTTGGTTCGTTCGAGTTTGGAGGCGCATCGGTGGACTCGGTTGGACTTAATAGAGCAGAACAACCTAATTGCAGCGGCTCTTGGTCGGTGGTTGGTCCTGCTCGCCAATCATCGACCAATGCCGGACCCGGTTGGGCCCGGATCAATCCAATCCTGGGGTTTTGCACACAGTCAGTGACTTACCTAATGGTAAATGCCTTCAACCAGATAGAGAGCACTCCAGTCCATCAACTAATCGATCTTCATCGATTCGGTTTCCATTGACTTCATCATCAACTTTCATGGATTCAAGCCGCCCAGTCCTCCTGGATGGCCCGCTGACTTCTTACTTTACTTCGGGTCCGGACCTACAAATACGGTTTCCGGGTCAAGGTTAGGGCTGGGTTTTACTTCTCCCCCTTGAATTTCGTCCTCGAATTGGCGTCCTTGCTTCCGGGTAGAACTTCTCCTTCTGTCTTCTTCCTTCTCCCGAGCTTCTTCGGGGGTATGGTTCTTCCCGAATCTTCACCAGGGATGGTGCGATTCCCGCTTGTCCTTCCTATCCAGTTTCGGCGGTTCTTCTCATGGTCAAATCCCTGGTCCTTCGAGTGCTTGCTGCAATGTGTTCGGTTCTCTTGTATTTTGAGCATCATATAACACTTGTAACACCACGGGCGGAGGTAATGCTAATCGTGCCGGGTCCAACCTTTTCCAAAATCTCAGGTCCAATGTGGGGCTGCTTTCCTTACTTGATCTCATCCACCCTTCTTGGTGAAACCTTGAAGACTTTCTCTCACTTGAAATTCCAATCGTCCTTCTCTTATCGCTAGATTTCTGTCTTGTGTGCGGACTTAATCCTTTCTCTTATCATATCTCCTGCCTCGTGCTTCAATCATCTCGGCCTGCTTTTCTTTCCTGTCTCCGTCCGTCGGTGTCCTCGTCTGCCTCGCCTTGTGGGCCTGCCTTTGTTGCTTGTAAGCTGTTGTTATGGCAACTCAGCCAAGCTGGTGTTCATCCCTTACCCCCTATCCCCCACAGATCGGCATGTCTTCCAATGTCTGATTGTCCCTCGGTTTGTCCATCTGTGGTGTGGCTGTACTCGTTCATTGGTTCCCGGCCTTCCAAACTATTCCAACCTTGGGTAACCTGGTCCGATCCGACTACTCATGCACCCATGCGGCCCACATTATCCACTGCCTTGCTAGCTTATCCGTTGGTGATCTTCTGGAATGATGGCTGATTTGGTCACCTATCCTCCCCCCGTGTCTTGCCTTTCTTGTCCGGCGCTAGTCACAGTCCTGGGATTCCTCCACTTCCAACTAGGATGGAGGGCTGGTTCCGTGGTTGTCCCTTTCCCGTTGGCGTCTCCCTTGGCACTCTCCTCCCCTTTGCCTCCCCTGTTCCTTCGTCCTTGTCATCTTGGTGCTTCCGTGTTGTGCTTGTGTGCTTCCTTCATTTTCTTTCTTAACTTCTTCTTTCGCCCCTCTTCCTCTACCGCCCTCCTGGTATCCGTCTCCCTCGTTGATCTTCTCCTTTGATCAACTCTTGTCCTCTCCTCTTTCTCTGCCGTCTTGCGTCTGTTCGTTCTCCTTTCTCACTCTTGGCCCTGGTCTCGCTTCTCCGTCTTCTTGGTTCTTCTCCTCCAACAACCTTTCGGAAGCAAACAATCAAAAACACAAACCACACACAAACCCCCCCCCTCCCCCCCCCTCCCCCTCTTCCCCAACCACTACGTTTAGGAAAATCTCTTTCTCCCACCCCCCGACACCCGCACCCTCCCCCCCCCACCACCCAATCTCCACCCCCACACCACCACCACACCCCCCCGACGCCACGGCCGGTGGGGGGGGTGTGCCCCCCCCCCCCCCCTCCCTCCCCCACCACCCACCCCCCACCCCCCCCCCCTCCACCACCCACCCACCCCCCACCCCACCCCCTCGCCATCGCCCACCCTCACCCACCACCCCACCCCCCCCAGTAAAACAAAACCCGCCCCCCCCCCCCCCCTCCCTCCCACCCTGAAACTTCTCTCCCCCTTTTTTTTTAACAAAACCCCCCTTTTTTTCTTCTCCACACCAAAAATCATCCTTAGGAATCTTAGAACATTTTCCCTAGGTTTTAAACACAATGCCTGTACAACATTAACATAATGGTGCTCATCTCAAAGTTTTATACCAAATCATATCTTTAGAAAAATTCCTTTTCTCTCAAACGCTTAAATTTTCGCATGAATCAAATCTACATGCTCAAGATGACATTATAATAGTCCCACAATTTGATTAAACCAATTTCAACTTTTCAAAATCCAATTTTGACCTAAATTGCAAAATCCCAAATTTCCTTCTTGCTGAATTTTTCCTTTAATCCAAGTTTTCGATCGATTTTCATCAAACAAACTTCATAGACATGAAATTCCAAGTATTCCACTGCTAGTATTTCAAATCAAATTTCCCCAAATTTAAATTTTCCAAAATTACAATACCCTTTTGGCTCAAATCTTAAGATACACTGCATTTCTCTTGTCTCTTTCACATACACTATCAGAGGGAGGCAGACAGGTAGAGGTCGTTCCTTTAGGTGCTCTTGGGGCAGGTCTTCCTTGAGCCTAGACGGAGGTTAGGAGACCACATTTTGACACACCTCGGCCGAGTTCTTCGAGGCCTACTTCTTCTTCATGTCAGATGGGACGTCTACTTCACTTACGCCGCTCGAGCCTTTAGGATTCGGCAGGTTCACACATTCGGTGGACTCATCTCTTCCCGAGGATCTGCCGGTATACCGAACTAGTGAGGTTGTTCTTCGGCAACCTTACTTCCGGGAGCTCGAGGCCAGGACATCCACTTAGACTTGTCCTCGGGAGCGGGGGTCTTCCGACTCAGATTCGCTTCTCTACCGGACACGGCTGAGATCTTGCGGTTCCTTACTATCCACCGGTGTGTGTGGATACTGCGAGAGCGGTCTGGACGGCCATCGATGCCGTACGAGCTACGCAGATATGCTCTATGCTATGGGATAGCCGTCGATGCTTCACTCCGTGGACCAGCGGACGGATGACATTCTCACGGATTATCGGTCGCATAGTCGGCTTAAACATTATGCCGCCGGACATCACCATCGGGTCACGGTGATGGAGGCCTTAGTCATCTACCGCATCTACATGGGCTTCGAGATCGATCTCTCCTACATCATTCAGCGGTCATCTGGACTTGGTTCTGCGGCCTAGCATGCGAATCTTTGCTATGGGAGGCTACGACTTTGATCTTCGGCATTTCGGTGAGTTTCGAGGATACACCGTGGACACGGTTCACGGGATACTCTATTGGGACTCGGACCATTCGTCGGATGAGACTACAATAGTCGGAAGATCTCCTGGTCGGAGG
Source organism: Hakea prostrata (assembly GCF_041222555.1). Taxonomy (NCBI): domain Eukaryota; kingdom Viridiplantae; phylum Streptophyta; class Magnoliopsida; order Proteales; family Proteaceae; genus Hakea; species Hakea prostrata. Next base: position 58,302,269 of record NC_142606.1, read on the forward strand.
GTGAGGATGATGATGAATCAGGATGAGGATCGGGGGTCAGGATGGAGGAAGGATATCGGTCCATAGTGATGATCGGCCGGAGATGATGCATATGCACGAGCTGAGCTTCATCACAGTTTCCTTCATCACACTTCGAGCGGGTGGCCCTTCACATGCGGTTCCGGAACTTCGATCTTGGAGCCATGAGATCGATGACTTCCATGCTAGAGAGATGGAGGTCGACGGAGCAGATGTACGAGAGGATGGAGTCACGACGGATAGGATAGAGCATCGGGTGACTCAGCTGCGAGGGTTCAGCATCAGAGATCGAAAGATCACCTAGGTACTACCTTGGATTTCCTTTATGCATTTCAGATGTAATCATTGTAAACCTTTGAAATTAATGAGTTCATTCTGTTTCACTTAATTATTGTATATTATGCACCTTTCCTTTCTTTGCATTAGTGACATTTGTTTAAGTATAATTATGGTATGTTATTCGGAAATGTTCTTATGCTTCATAGGTTAAGTTTCTAATCCAAGTGTTCTATTATTCACTTCTAAGAGTAGAAGAGTCATTTCGGATCAATGACTCGAATGTTCAGTTGTTATCTTTTGTGGTTAGGATCTCCTCAACAAGGGCTCGATACCTCTTCACGCCCTCCCGCCGGTACCCTATCGCATACTCGAGAGTGTGATCCACAGCCCAAGATCGGGTATCGAGTGATCAACCTCCCACATATACAATAACATAATCATGAACAATCATAATAAAGTGCAAGATAAACCATAGATCCAATAAAGAAGAATGAATCATAAATGAATCGATAATAGATATAATCAGTGTCAACGGATAAGTAAAGTGAGGCAAAATCCCACTTTACAACCGCAAAAGTAGCTCTAAAAGAATAAACTGACAAATCTATCCCAGTAGCAGTACATTGGGTAACTAAATTGTTCTCCACTTTATAGACAACATCCTTATAAGTGTAAATCTCATAAATGGCACAGGACGCTTCCACTCAATGGTCGGACTAAGCATCGTACGCATAACCACTCGCGGATCTTCGAGTAATTGTGGTACCCAATCACCTTCCTGGAGATATGCCTCTTCCCTTGCTCTTCTTCTGGACCGTCATATACTCTCCTCATAGTCTACAAACATTGTACAATAAAGAATAGTTTCAAAAACTCTAAGCTTAATCCATATACATAAATGGCGATTCCACAACATAATGCATATGATATAGACAAGCAATGAATGAATGAATCTAACTCTATGTATGCTGGTCTCTATTCCATGCTTTAAGTCATACACCCACTTCTTTAGGAAAGTCCACTCACATCCTCAACCATTTAAGATATCTTGGATTCTCTCACGATCATTTCACCGGTCTTGCAGCCTTGGTTGGGTCCTTCATCCCTCGGGACAAACCTTGCGGTTGTCACCACTCTCTCACAACCATTTGGTATAATCTTGCCTGTCGGGTAAACCTAGCCAAATGCAGTCTTCTACTTAGTTACATCAAGTCGATCCATACTTCTATTCCTCGTCCCTGACATCCTTTCCGGTATCCTTCACACTAGAGTCCTCATAGTCCCACTACGACTCATCAACCCTATTGATCATCCACATATGGTAACGGAAGCTCTCCGTCCTCTCCGTTGGTTCCGGTCTTGCCCCGTGAGCCCAGTCTAACCATATGCACCCTACCAATAATGGCCCCCACAATGTGATTCCTGTCCTCTCCGTTGGTTACCGGTCTTGCGCCCATGAATCCCCATTGCTACCCGTCGTTCGTCTCTCCCCTCCGATTGGGTCCTCACATCCTAGCCAAACACTACTAGACATCCTAGATATGTCATCCAACTTTGAGGTGTCCAGGGGCATCTCCGAACATCCCATAATATTCCCATAGTAGTCCGCTTCGGCACCTCTCCTTTCCAAACCATACTTAAGCATACACTGCATCAATTCATATCATCACATATTGGTAACTTCATATATGGAAAGAAATCAATAATTACAATCACTTGTATAACATTGGTAAGTAAATCATACATGAATCAATTCAATATGAATAAGTAATGCTACGTAATCAAAGTTATGCAACAGTAGTATATCATTGTAAGAATCTAATTTAGGAATCATATCAATGATATTCAAATATAGAAACTAGATTCATGCTATCTATGTAATTAAGGAAATAACCATCCTTACCTTTTATAACTCGCAAAGGAATTCTAAGAAATCAAGTAAGATCTTGGCAAACTTGAGAAGAAGGTCCTAAACAAGTATATACAACATATTAGGAAAGATCCCTAACAGAAAAAGATACCAAAACATCCAACACAGACCAATTCGGAGTTGCTTGTACTCATTGGTCGAGTGGATTGGTCGATTGCCCATCGACCAATCGATCGACCAATGCGAGACGATAGCCTAAAAAAACAGAGTTTTAAGATATGCAATCCGAATTTGGTGGTTCAAAAGGGTACTAATCAAGGGGTAAACTACATCAGCGGTATTCTAACATATAGGGGACCTCAAAACACCAATCAAATCAAGATATCAAGATCCAAATTAGGAAACAAAAAGTTACCATAATTAGATCAACCATGGATCTTGATGAATTCGAAATAGAAAACAAAGACAAGAACAATAGGAGGATGGATCATTGCTTCGGTAATGGTATCATGAAAACATACTTAGATCTTCAAGGAACAAGGCTTAGAAGCATAAATCTAAATAAGGAAATAAAACCTACCATATATGTAACTACCATGCTTCATGAAGAACACATAGTATGGTAGAAGAGAACAACTAGAAATTGATAGATTATGGATCATGGAAGGAAAACACAGTAATTAACTACTAACATGATCAATCATAGAAGATCCAAAGAGATCAGAATTCAAATCAGATGTTTAACAAGATTAGATCATGGTTTGATCATGATTCCTTCAAAAGCTTGCAATGATCATGGTTAAGATCATTGTTCTAGCCTCAAATCCTTAGGATGATCATGAGAACATGTTCGAGAGATGTTTGCAACGAGAATGCAGCATCTCTTCTCTGTCTCAACTCAAAAAGGAAAGAAAAACAAAGATGGAGGAGAAGAAGAGAGAGTAGACATACCTTTTGATGCAAAAAGAAGAGTTTCGACGAAGATCCGTCAAGAAAACACCAAGGATGCAAGGGAGATGACTTGCAGAGGTCTTTGGTTCGTTCCGAGAGTTCGGAGGCAGCAAATACGAGTGGACTCGAGATTGGACTTAAATAGAGCAAGAACAACCTAATTGCCAAAGACAGCACTCATTGGTCGAGTGGATTGGTCGACTGGCCCGATCGACCAATCGGTTGACCAATGCTGACAACAGACCAAAACGAGGAATTGAAGGCCCAGATCAAATCCAATCCTAAAGGGGTTTTGCACACAAGTCAAGTGACTTACCTAATAGGTAGAAATGCCTTCAAACCAAGATAGAGAGCACTCCAAGTCCATCAACTAATCAGATCTTCATCAAGATTCAGTTTCCATAAATAGAACTTCATCATCAACTTTCATGGATTCAAAGCCAGACACCAAGTCCTCCACTGGGATGGCCCAAAGCTGACTTCTTACTTTACTTCGGGTCACTGGACCTACAAATAACAAGGTTTCCGGGTCAAGGTTAGGGCTGGGTTTTACAGGTATGGTTCGGTTCCTCAACTGTTTTCCAAAATTTCCGCCGGTTCTTCGTCATACATCAATCCGCACTCAAACCTTCAGGTTTATGTCGGAGCAAATGTTCTTAGTTCCTTCCCATAGACTGATTTGACACGGGCAAAGTGTTTGGCTCCAATAGACAATAGGATGACCCTCCTACATTAGAACTGCACCTAAGCCTAATCCTGATGCATCCGTTCAACCCAAACTCCTTAGAAAAATCAGGCATTGCCTACATAGGAACAATGGTCATTGTTGTCTTCAAGGCTTCAAATGCGGAATTGGTGGTGACATCCTAATGAAAAGCATCTTTCCTTAGCAAATTTGTGAGAGGAGCTACAATACCTGGGGAGAACAAGAAACCCCCTTAAGGCCCTAACAGTCCTTGGTGGTGGCCATTCCACCATACTTCTTTGTTTTGTGCATCTACTACCACTCCACCTGTGGAAATCACATGCCCCAAGTATTCTAAGGCAACAACAGCAAATAAACATCTTTTTGTTCCCCACCAATTTATGTTGTGCTAGAAGACTGAAAACAACTTGAAGGTGTTGTAAATGTCTTCCATCGATCTGTTAAACACCAAAATATCTTCAAAAAATACTAACACAAATTTTCTCAAGTGTTCTCGAAATACCACATTCATAAGCCCCTGGAATGTGGCCGATGCACTTGAAGGTCCAAATGGCATTACAAGGAACTCATAATGGCCATTGTGAGTTTGAAATGCTGTTTTCTCCACATCTCCATTGTGGCTAGCTTGCTGAATACTTTTGCACCACCTAACTCATCGAGCAATTCATTTGTTGCAGGTATAGGAAATTTATCAGGTATAGTCAACTTATTAAGTGTCGCCTGATAATCAACACAAAATCGCCAACCACCATCCTTCTTGTGCACCAACAACATCGGGCTAGAATATTAATAATTAATAAATCCCAACATTAAGAATGAAGGATAATTCAAATATTTCTAATCATTTGAATGAATTCAACAACATACTTTGTCAATTGGAAAGTGTAGAAGAAAAGATAAAAAATGAAGACAAAGTAGTGATTTTACTTTGCACTCTACCAGAATCTTATGATCATTTGGTAACGACCCTAAGTTGTAGTAATGGGGATTCTCTTCACTTTGATTCGTTTTATAGTACATTACTTGTCGAGAAACTCCGAAAAAAGGCTTTTTCAAGAAGTTGATGGCATAAGATGATGGAAATGTACTTGCCAATACCTCATAAGGATGGTAAGTAATCATGTACAAATGCAATGTTTCCAATGGCTTGGAAGGTTCTCCACACCTTTTCTAGACCTGAGACAAAATGCCCTTTTTTATGTCATGAAATAGGGATTGTCGGGCTAAGGTACATAAGCTGTAAATATGGCATGAAGTTGCTTTATTATCCATGCTTCTTGTATTTGTACTAGGGAATATGGAATGTGATGTGTTAATTCTCCTTTTACTCTACCAAGTTGAATATTGTTAGTATGTATCTGGTAACGTTTCCGTTCTGAGAGACTAGTTCTTACACAAAACCATTTTTTTATGTTTCTGTGCTAACAGTCTTTGGTTGAAATGGGCATCTGATAAATCCATTTTGGAGATATTTCCATAACACTATTAGAATAAGTTGGTGTTTGTTAAATTCGTTCTAAGGTTTCAATGGGGACCAATTTTATCACTTCCGTTTCTGTTCTTTGATAAAAACATCTTTTTGACGTTTTGCAAAAAGAGTTCTTCAGACCACTTTTCTAACCGGTCCATTCTTAAATAACAGAAGAACGAACCATTTAACAAATGTATGTAACCCGTTCTTCCGTTCCCAAAGAATAGAACAACGCCAAAAACATTTTTTAAGAACTTTACCAAACATGTTTATGTCATTCATAAAATTGGGATTATCTTACATCTTTTACATATTTTTCGAGCAATGAACATTTCAAGACCCTTAGTAAAGTAATGAGCTTTATTGGATCATAATTATTATGTATGGTTCCTGATACGGAAGTTTCATATCCAACCGGGTCAGACCCGGACAGATCTACACATCCGGTCGGCCACCTCCTGGTACCGGTTTCCTAGCCCATCGGGGGATACCCGATTGGGGCTTCACATCCAATCGGGATCATAACCGACTGAATTGATCGAGACATGATGAACGTACGACTAATATAGCAACCTTCCTCTATTAAGAAAGTCAACTCCGTCGATGATTGCATGGGACTTATAGCAGGAAGGCGTGATCTCAGGAGATATGATAGCCCTTGTCGGATAGACTTACCGAATGCATATAAGGTAACATAATCAGTATAAGAGAAGGGACACACCTCTCTGGTAAGCATCCAATACACTCTGAGTATAATCTTGTGTAGCTTTTGCACGAGACCTCACTCTATTCGTCATTTGACTTTGCCATCGGAGGCGGCTACCCGGCATACAAACCGGCCCGCATCTGACCTTTCTTGCAGGGCTCATCGTCCCGGATAATAGAGGAGGTTTAGTTGGATCCAGAAGTATAATTGATACGCATCAATTTGGTGCCGTCTGTGGGAACGGCAAAATCCTGAAGTCATGGAAAGACGAGTTAACGGCGTTCCCGACAGGAAAACACCGGGGATGATCAAACAATCCTCGAGGAGGGGGTTGACCCTTCAACCCGAGTGGAGCAAGAGCCACTCCAGGACAACCTGGTTCTCGAGGACCCAAACGGTGAAGGAACATCCAAGGGTCGTCAAGGCCATGCTACTGTAGTGGATGTAGACGAAATCAGAAAAGGCATACTCGAGATGCAGGGAGTATTGTGTAACTTGGTCCATCAAATTGGGGTTGAGCAGGGACCAAGGCGCAATACTCAGGCGAGAAGGTTACTGAAAGCCTTTCAAACAGTAAGAGGCTCCCGACAAGCAAGGCGTATCCCGAGAGGAAAGCAAACCCGGGAGCAAAGGGAAACTCATCCTGACCGGGACAAACGCCAAACAACTCCCAACGGAACAAGAATCAGTGCCTTAGATCGTATTTCGGTACCACCTAAGACAGGATCCTTGCCCCAAAGGAGTCGTTGGGAAGAGATCGAAGACCAAGGAGAAAGCCAGCCTCAGCCTTCCCGTTCGAGAGTGTTTGCAATCCCGGGCACATTCCCGAAGAGAGGAGGCGGCTACTCACCATCGGAGGGAGGAGCCTGTTGAATCTGATGAGGATAGAGCAAGGCAAAATCGGCTCCGAAGGCGAGTAGCGGAGGTCGAGCGAAAACTGAAGGATCGAGACCACGATGAGGATTTGGACGTGGTTGATCGAGAGCCTTTCTCGGATGAGATCATGAACATGCCTCTTCCATAAAATTTCATCATGCCTACATTCACCCCGTTCGAGGGAAAGACGAACCCGAAGGAGCATATAAGTTACTTCAAGTCAGTAATGACTGTGCTTGGTTGGGAGGACGAATTGCTCTGCAGAACGTTCCCGGCTTCACTCAAAGGATCTGCCATTAAGTGGTTCAGTAACTTGCAACCAGGGTCCATTAACAACTTCAAGGAGCTCACTCGGAAGTTCATAGCTCGATTCCAAAGCTCAATCGGGAGTAAGAAGACATCTGATGGCCTTTTTGCCATACGGCAAGGAAGAAGCGAGTCTATTCGGGATTATCTGAAACGATTCAATGAAGTTGCCATTGAGATTGAAGATCTTGATGATCAAGTGGCATACAGTGCACTTTGGAGCGGCATCACTCATCAAAGACTTCTAGAAGTCTTGTTAACAGATAAACCCAAAACGTACGGGACACTGTTACGTAAATGCTAGAAGCAAGCCAGCGTTTATGAAGTTATAAACGCTCGAGTTAAGGCCGATCGGTACATAAGATCGGATCGGGATGCAGATAAGAGTTCCTCGAATGATAGGAATCAGGGATCGAAAAGCAAGTGGAAACGTGATCAGGTTCGAGTGAATCACACTCCCCTCAATGCAAAGCCATCAGAGATTCTAATGAATATTCGGGACAAGAAATCCTTAAGGTGGCCCAGGAAATTATGTTCACTACCGGAGGATTGGGATATGACAAAATTTTGTCGTTTTCATAAAGATTACGGCCACCACATGGATAGTTGCAGAATTCTGAAATCAAAAATCGAAAAACTGATCCAGCAAGGGAAACTTGGTCAATATGTAAGAGAATCGGGAAAGTCCCGTGCTGATTCATTGGAATCAAAAAAGAGAGCCCGATCTCCAAGCCCGAGAGAAGCCGTTAAAAAGGCAGACAAGGGAAAGGAGAAAGAAGATCGGGAAGAAACACCAGTTTACGTGATCATGGGAGGCCCAACCATTGAATCAATATGTAAGGCGAAGCAAAAGGCCCGATTCGTGGGAGCTGTCCACTTACCCAAAAAGAGAGCAAATCGAGCATGCACGGAACCAATAACATTTACAGACGAGGATTTGAATGGGGTTGTAGCACCGCATGATGATGCGATAATCATCAAAGTCAAAATAGCTAATAGGTTCACCGAGTTCGGTTGATACTTGGGTCATCTGTTGACCTGATCTCGTATGAGGCTTTCAAAAGACTAAAATTGGCTGATGATTTACTAACCCCTTCATCAACTCCTTTATATGGTTTTGCAGGATCCTTAGCAGTAGCCGAAGGAACGATTTATTTGGATCTCAACATTGGGAAGTCACCTCGGGACACGCTAGTCCGAGTCAACTTTATGGTTGTAAAAGACTTGTCAGCATACAATGTGATCTTGGGATGACCAACACTCAATGCACTTGACATAGTTGTATCCCCTAGGCACATGAAGCTGAAATTCCCGATTGACGCAGGGGTTGGCGAATGTTGCTCGGATCAATCAACCTCCCGACAATGCTACACCAACTACCTAAAGGAAAAACGGAGACCTGAGAGTTCGGGAACGGCTCTGACCATTGAAGTTCGAGATGACTGGGACGAAGAAAACATGCAAAGAGCAGAACCAGTAGAAAATTGGAAAGAATACAACTCAGTCGGTCTCTTCCCGAGAGAGGACGTTCATAGGTTTGGAGCAACCGGACGACTTCAAAAAGGAGCTTACTCAGTTCCTATACGATAATGCGGATATTCTCACATGGTCAACAAGCAACATGCCGGGATAGACAGGAGGGTAGCAGAACATAAGCTTTGGATCCAGAAGGATGCTACCCCGGTCATCCAAAGGCGAAGAAACTTCGCAATAGAAAAGCATGAAGCAATCAGAGTCGAGGTGAAAAAATTGGAGAAATCGGGTTTCATAGAACCGATTGAATGTCCGACCTAGCTGGCCAATGTAGTGATGGTCAAAAAGGCGAATGGGAAGTGGAGAATGTGTACCGATTACACGGACTTAAATAAAGCTTGCCCGAAGGATTGTTACCCCCTTCCGAGGATTGACCTCTTGATTGATGCGACTGCTGGGCATGAAGTACTTAGTTTTATGGACGCCTATTTGGGATACAACCAGATCTTGATGAGTCGAGATGATGAGGAGCATACATCATTCATGACAGATCGGGAAAGCTACTACTACCGAGTGATGCCCTTTGGTTTAAAAAATGCAGGAGCCACCTATCAGAGAGTTGTCAACAAAATTTTCCAATAGCAGATCGGGAAAAACATGGAAGTTTACGTTGATGACATGCTCGTGAAGAGTTTGGTTCAGGCAAGACATTTGGCAGACCTAGAAGAAACATTTGACGTACTAAAAACATACCCAATGCATCTGAACCCTGAGAAATGTGCCTTTGGAGTCTCATCAGGGAAGTTCCTCGGGTTCATGGTTTCCCAAAGGGGAATAGAGGCCAACCCGGAGAAGATCCGGGCACTGATCGAGATGACACCGCCTGTCACAATAAAGGAGATCCAGTGCTTGACAGGAAGGGTAGCCGCATTGAACCGGTTTATCTCCCTATCCGGAGAAAAATGCAATTCTTTTTTCAAAGCATTGAAGACTACATCAAGTTCGGGAATGATCACTTGGACGGAGGAATGCCAGCAGGCATTTGAACAATTGAAAATATCACTCGGGACGACACCTGTCTTGGCCCGACCCATAGTTGGAGAAACTCTCACAGTTTATCTTGCTATTTCACTAACTACAATTAGTGTTGTACTGGGTGAAAGGAGAAACGATCCGAACCCGGTCTACTATGTGAGTCATGTACTCATAGATGCTGAAACAAGGTACCCGGACGTTGATAAGCAGGCTTTAGCACTTCTTGTGGCATCACGAAAGCTAAGGTCTTATTTTCAAGCACACCCAATAATGGTCCCGACCAACTTCCCATTAAAGAAAATACTTCAAAGATCTGATGTAGCTGGAAGGATGGTTGGGTGGGCTGTGGAGCTTAGCGAGTACCAGATCGAGTTCAAACCGAGGACGGCCATTAAAGCTCAGGTATTGGCCGATTTCATTGTGGAAAGCACCCTACCACAAAATGAGAGTCAAGCAGCTACAACCAAAACATCAAACTTGTGGATTCTACACGTTGATGGCTCGAGTAGTGCTTCAGGATCGGGAGCAGGTTTGACAATCAATAGTCCCGAGGACTTTACAATCAGCTATGCTTTAAGATTTAATTTCCAGGCTTCAAATAATGAAGCCGAGTGGCGAGAGCACTCAGGGTTCGGGAATTAGAAGTAAGAAGTGATTTCCAACTTGTTGTCAACCAAATCAGGGGAAAGTACAATGCGAAAAACGACAGAATGGCCAAGTATTTGGCCAAGGTTGAACAGTTCCAAGTCTACTTCGATCGGGTAATTTACCGACAGATACCTAGAAAGGAGAATGAAAAGGCAGATGAACTCTCCCGGCTATCTTTAGCAAATTACAAGAATTTAGACTCGGCGGTTTATATTGAAGAGTTAAACAGCCCGAGTATACAGGAGATAGAAACTTTTGAGATTAGTAACGAACCCGACTGGACAACACCTTTGGTGCAATATATTCGGGATGATATCCTCCCGATTGATCCAAAAGAAGCCAAACGAATCAGAAACCAGGTGGCTCGGTTCACCATCATCGGGGACCAACTACACAGAAGATCATTCACTGAACCTCTCTTGAGATGTGTTGGTCCTTCCCGAGCATGCTATGCTTTAGCTGAGATTCACGAAGGCATTTGCGGCGCACACATGGGTGGAAAAACTTTGGCACAAAAGGTGTTGCGCTCGGGCATATTTTGGCCAACTGTACAAAAAGATGCTATTGAGTATGTTTGCAAATGTGAGCAATGCCAGAGGCACGCTAATGTTCCAAAGGTGCCAGCAGTTCCCATGATGCCCGTTCGCTAGCCCGACACCATTCACAATGTGGGGGATGGACCTGGTCGGGAAATTACCGAAGTCTTCAAGAAGTCGGGAGTACCTCGTGGTTGCCATAAACTACTTTACAAAATGGGTCGAGGCTGAACAAAGGTCTTCCATCATAGAAAAGCAGATGGAAAAGTTTTTCGAAGAAAAAGTCATATATAGGTTCGGGATACCTCGGATTCTGGTAACAGACAATGGAAAACAATTTGAGGGAGCATGATTCAAATCCTTTTGTAAAAGGTACGATTCGCCTCAGTTGCTTACCCTCAGAGTAATGGACAAGTAGAAGTCACCAACAGAACACTTTTAGACGGGATTAAGAAGAGACTGGAGGATAATCAGGCACAATGGGCCGAGGAGCTCCCGAGTGTTCTGTGGTCATACAGGACAACTGCGTGAACCCCGACTGGAGAAACTCCATTCTGCCTTGCATATGGGACTGAAGCCTTAGCTCCCGTAGAAGTGTTGGTTGGGTCGTTACGATACAACACTTTTGATGAAAATCAAAATGACAAGAGCCTAAGGGAAAACTTAGATCTCTTGCATAAAACCCGAATGAGGGCACAACAAAGAAATCAGTTGTACCAAAAAAGAGTAGCTCAGCACTACAACTCTCGGGTCAAAGGCCTAAGATACCGATCGGGAGATCTCGTACTAAGACGAACTGGGGCTTCTGATCCGAAGAATCAAGGAAAGTTAGCTCCAACATGGGAAGGACCTTACCTGGTAGACAAAGAAACGAGGCCGGGAGCGTACCGACTGACCGGTCATGGAACTCCACCAATCTAAGAAAGTTCTATCAATAATTATCTTTTTCAACAAAAGAAGATCCATTCGTGTCCATCCCAGTTCATTTTGCGCCTTTCTTTAAGGACTAGCACTTATTAACAAAGTTAAGATTTGGGTACGCTCGGTCTATTTGCACCTTTATTAAGGACTTGCATCTTTTTCCTAAAAGATAAAATCAATTCGGGTCCATCCCAATTTGTTATTTGCACCTTTATTAAGGACTTGCATCTTTTTCCTAAAAGATAGAATCAATTCGGGTCCATCCCGATTTGTTATTTGCACCTTTATTAAGGACTTGCATCTTTTTCCTAAAAGATAGAATCAATTTGGGTCCATCCCGATTTGTTATTTGCACCTTTATTAAGGACTTGCATCTTTCTCCTAAAAGATAGAATCAATTCAGGTCCTTCCCGATTTGTTATTTGCACCTTTATTAAGGACTTGCATCTTTTTCCTAAAAGATAGAATCAATTCGGGTCCATCCCGATTTGTTATTTTCACATTTATTAAGGACTTGCATCTTTTTCCTAAAAGATAGAATCTATTCGGACCCATCCCGATTAGTTACCTGCACCTTTATTAAGGACTAGCATCTTTCATTAAAGATAATCATCTTAGGGTCCTTCCCTATTATTCATTATTTTAACCCCGAATGATTTATAAAAGGACTTTGCACTTGACAACAAGTTACGAAGGCAATAAAAATAAGAACAATTCATTCATTCACAAAAAGGGTTACATAGTTCGGGAAGACATATCAATTGAGATACAAAAAGGCCATTAGTCGATCTTCAAGGACGGGCTTGCATGAGGGTTCTCTTCAGTGGAAAGCTCGACCAGACCTTCATTAGACACCCGAATGTCGCCAACATTATCAGTCGGGGAACCTCTAACTTCTTCCTCGGCGAAGGATTTCTCTGGCCCCTCATCTTCGGCGTCTTCCTCCAACTCCTCATCGACCTTCTCCTCCTCTACTTCTACCTCCTCTTCTCCTTTCTCCCCTTCCACTTCCTCTTCGGGAGGGGGTTGAGGAAGGGGATCAATATAGTTGATAGCATCAAGGAAGGGGAAGAGCTCAAGTTCAGGAAGACCCTCTGATCGGGGAAGATTGAGCTCATCATATATATGAGGGTCCAGAAGTTTCTCCAACTCCTTGGGACGAGGGAGCTCTGTTTGCTCCAATGTCTTCTTAAAAGTCATACGCAATCCTCTTTTGAAGGCGGGAGTGGCAATGGCCAACGATAGATTTTTAAACTCCTCGGTGGCAAAGTATCCTTCTAACACATCCCGCCTGAAGATTTGAGCCCCCGAGGACTTCAGCTCTGCTAGCTCATCCCTTAGCTACGCGCTCGCATTCTTCTCGTCCGCTAAGAGAGCCTCAGACGCTCTCAAGTCCTCGGTAACCTTCCCGAGTTTCTTCTCGAGATCACCGACTTTTCCTTTGTATTTACCTTTGCTTTTGGAAAAGTCGTCCCTCTCCTTCTTTAACTTGGCCATTTTTTCTTCGGCCTCCTTCAATTTCTTTTCCGCTTGGTCCGCCCGAGTGATTGCCCGACCACCCCGAACGTTTGATTCTCCGTGAAGCTGTTCGGCCAGCGCTAACTAATTAGCCTGGTCCCGAGCCCTGCAAAGGGACTCGAAAAAGATATGAACCGCCCCGGCCACATACCTGAAGAAGAAACGTTAGACGAAGAATAAAAAAATAAAAAAAAATAAAAACAAAGAGAGAGGGACTCGGGAGAGAGTTACCTGAATCCTTCATCAAAAAATTCCCTATTCGGGAGATTCTGCAAGCACACCCGATCTGCATCATCGGTGACCCGATTCAGCCATTGCTCGGCATATCCCGAGTCAAAGAAAACAGAGTTGAAACCGGGATCTCTGGCTGAAGTAGGAAGCGCTACTTCATGCACAGGTTCGTCAATACGAACTTTCTTTGGAGGACGAGGAAGGCCGTCCGCCTTTCATTTTTCACCTCCCGAAGAAGGGGCTTTCTTTCTGGGGCTCTTCTCAGCCCCGACTATCACAGCCGCCGCAAAGCCTGGCCCTTAGGTGCAGAAACCTTCGCCGGCGCAGAGCCTTGGGCGGGAGCCTTGGTTTTCAAAACTCCAGAGGACGAAGTCTTGGTGGTCGTTACAGGTTTTCTTCTTTGGGCCTCATCCATCTTCCCGAGGGCCATAGCCATCAGGTCCTCCTTAGAAATAGTATGGCTCACTGCAAAACAAAGAAGATATAATTAGGTCAGCACAACAAGTACAAAGGAAAAGCAATAGAAACAAAAACTTACCCGGGGAGAAACCCCATATCTGAAGAACTGACTCATACTCCATGGAATACCCATGGACTACAAACTCGTCATCATCAACCTGGTTAATGATCCCGAGATATTTTTCTTCCTCGGGATCTAGGTCGACTGGGGCATTTAAACGTTCAATGTCTTCCTTGGGCACTTCCTGGAACTAGGTAAGGAAAGGCTCGGGAGCAGGAGGTTTAAAGAAAAGGTAAAATTTCCTCCACTTCTTGGTGGTGGACGGGAGAGAATTTTTCAAAATGAAGTTTCCCTGAAAAGAAGAGGAAATTCTCTTCGAAAGAAAAAACCAACCGCCTTGGTTGTGAGGATAAAGAGAATAAAAATGATGAAATATGCCAAAGGTCGGGAAAACTCCCAAGGTATGGTAGAAGCCGACGAACCCGATCATGATTAGCCAACTATTCGGGCTCAAGTTAAACGGGCTAAGCCCGTAATGATCTAACACATCAACAAAAAGATAATGCAAAGGGAGACGCAGCCCCCTGATGAAGGCATCATAATACAAGGGATAAAATCCCCTCGGGGGACTGTTCACCCTTTGACTATCGGTTGGGAGAATAACTTGGTACCCCTCGGGTATACCAAAGATGGACTTAAACCTATCTAAGTCCTCAGCAAAGAGGGAACAAAGGTAAAACTCTGGTCCCGAGGTATTCTGAACAAAATCAACATGCCAAGGACTTAAAGGCTAGGACTGGGCCAACGCCAAGGCAGCAGGATCTAAGGTTTTGCTATCTGACTTGCGGGGAATAGCTCCCCGAAAACCACTGGGACGCTGAAAAGGCGGACGAAGTGGGGCTTTTCTACTGGATGCCCGGGACGTGGATGGAACATCCGTTCAAAGGAAAACTTGGGAAGATGAAGCTGGAGGCTCCCGAGAGGTAGCAGTGGACTCGGGTCTCAAGGCACTCGGGCCGAAGGAGTGGCCAGAATCAGAGGCAATGGCAGGATTTGAGTTTGAACCATGCTCAAGACCCTCCCGAGACTCGACGCTAGGAATGGCCTCTACTTGATCTTGAGCAGATTGAGCGGCCTGAGCCTGAGCAGCTTGTTGCTCCTTATCCTTACGAAACATCTCGTAAAGCTCATCAAGGACCTGAGGATCATCATCTTCGGTGGAGCTATGGCCAGAGCCGGATCTTTCGTCCTCCGAGGATTGCTCGTAAAGGTCTTTTAGACGCTCCCCGGTCAAGTTATACTTCTTGGTCTGGTCATTGTCACCTTCACTAGCATATCCCTCAGCCCGACAACGTTTTTCCCGATGGACGGGAACGAGAACCTTAGGTTTAAACCTAAAACCCCTCAAACTCACTTTTGGTCTCTTAACTTTATACTTCCTCGGGGCCATAAGAAAGAAAAGAGAACTTACTACTTGAAGACTTGGAAGACTTGGAGAGCTTAATCGGGAGCGTTTCTTAGTCGAGAGCAAAGGAAATTGTAAGTCGAAAGTGAAGAAGGAAGGTCTCTATTTATACTGCTGGAAGAAGCGTTACATTTCTGGATCGAACGGTTACGTCCATTGATGATCGAAGGTTCAAGAATGAAGACGGTTTGTCTCCCCAAAGCACCCATTATGAGCCTACGCATAGCCGTTTGACGTGTCATGCCTAGACTGGGTGAGGACCTCGAGGAAAGCCGTTACAAAAACGACTGGTCACTTCATTGCAGGCATTTAATGCGCCCGAAGAGGACACTTCCTAAGTCTCCCGAATAATGTGGAACAATGCTCGGGACGAGAGGTTCCTCACTCTCTCATTGGTCGGGACAAGCGACAAGTTTGTCTATGATGGACTCCTTCATTCTCCCAAGTGGGATAAAATAATGATCGGGAAAAGATGATCATAGTTAGACATTTAGGATTGCCCTCAACTCATACAAGCACAAGCAGATGTCTCCCACTCTCAACTACACATATACTCGGGATAATACCCGATTTCTACCTCAATCATGGATAGCCAGTACTCTCTCAGAAACTTGACAATCCTTGAAGGAGTATGGCACAAGACAGATTTTGAAAAATCAAGGGCCGGGAAGTTAAATACATCCGATGGCTCAACTTCCTTAGTATCCCACACATTGTGAACAACGATTGGGATAGGGGGCTTATGATACGGAAGTTTCATATCCAACCGGGTCAGACCCGGACGGGTCTACACATCCGATCGGCCACCTCCTGGTACGGGTTTCCTAGCCCATCGGGGGATACCCGATTGGGGCTTCACATCCAATCGGGATCATAATCGACTGAATTGATTAAGACATGATGAACGTACGACTAATATAGCAACCTTCCTCTATTAAGAAAGTCAACTCTGTCGACGATTGCATGGGACTAATAGCAGGAAGGCATGATCTCAAGAGATATGATAGCCCCTGTCGGATAGACTTACCAAATGCATATAATGTAACATAATAAGTATAAGAGAAGGGACACACCTCTCTAGTAAGCATCCAATACACTCTGAGTATAATCTTGTGTAGCTTTTGCACGAGACCTCACTCTATTCGTCATCTAACTTTGCCATTGGAGGCGGCTACCCGGCATACAAACAGGCCCGCATCTGACCTTTCTTGCAGGGCTCATCGTCCCGGATACGAGAGGAGGTTCAATCGGATTCAGAAGTATAATTGATACGCATCAATTCCTATTTCTTTAATTTCTCAGAATTTATATCACTATAAGAACTGAGGTTTGTTTTGAAGGAAATTTTATTAAAATCTCAAACAAAAGGAAGAAAAAATCGTCGAGGAAATAACCCAACTTTTTGTTCAATCTAGTTAAATGGAAAAACAAAAAGAACCTAGGATGGCTTGACGCCTTCATTGAACACCATTTTTATAGCTTATGTACCTTATGGTTAGCTTGTTGAGCGCATCTTCAAAAGACAATTCCTTTTTTCTCTCCATTACTCAATGAATTTCTTTTTTTATCCCCAAAATGTCCTTATTCTCCTTGATTAATTTATATATTATCATATTATGTTGTGTAAATTTTTTTTCAGTTATGATCCAATTCAAAATAACACAATCACTATTAATAGTAATATTGGATGGCGCTTGGGACAAACAAAGTAAGAAGGAAGGACAAGATTGTATTATTTGGGACTAGCATGGAGATGTTCTAGCAACAAATGTACACTTTGGTCTTAGCATGTCAGTTGCAATGGAATTAGAGGCGATAATGCACTATATCTTATTGGCACAATCACTTCACACTACCAAGCTAATTATTTTCTAAGACTGTAAAGATGCAATTGAGGCCCTCAATGGTAGGAGTCATTCCTTAGATTGAATATGTTGTTGTATTGTTCATGAAATTTTGAAGTTTAGGATTCATTTTAAATATGTGTTTTTTTACCTTAGTAGTAGGTCCAATGATGTTTATGCAGATTTTACTGTTCGTGGGGGTTTGAACCTTTAATATCTTTAGAATTTGGTGGAACTGCCCCCATATTTTATGTTAAACAATTATTTCACTGGCTCCAAGGATTTTCACCTAGAGAGCTTTATATAAACTTGATTCTGGACCCAAAAAAAATAATATTAATTGAGATTGATAAGACTCCAATGTTGTACACTATGACATTGTGGACATATATATATATAGGAACATTTTATTAAATAATTTAAGCCGTTTCATTGAATCTAATATTAAGATTCACTTTGCACAACTCAAATGAGTATCATGAAATGCTGAACTCATGATATAAACTTCATGTTAAAAATTAATGCTAGCCAACTAGTAATATTTAATATTTACATAATTTATATTCTCACTTTTGTAATCTTCTTTTGCATGATGAGTCGCATTATATGTTATGCGAATTTATGGAAAGGAAAGTTGTCTATAATTTTATTTTATAGCATGTTAAAGAACAAATATGAAAATATCAGATAAATTGATCTAATTTTGACTGATTCATTGAGAGGTGTTGGTCATTATTGAGTGACAAACACTTTGATGGTAAAACTTACTTGATGTTGTGAAGATAAAAAATAATTGTTGATGCTTACTTGTTAATGTGTTTACTTTTCCCCCTAAAGGAACATCGATCACCATTACTTTCTTGCAAAATACTAGTCAGTCCCCTAAGATATAAAATCATATAAAAATTAGCAGAATCAATTGATTTAACTTGGATTTTATACTTCCATCTAAAATGTATGGAAGCAGATGATTTTACGGTTTTGAAGTTCAATTGAATCCAATACATTCCTTATGGTTAGCTCGTTGAGTCCAACATCTTCAAAGCTAATTATTTCCTCTCAATTACTCAACAATTTCCATGTTTATTTCTTACATATCCTTTTTCAACAATGGGTAAAATGGTTTTAAAATGATGATGTCAACATTGATTTCCCTACTTGCTTTCCCATCCCCTGCCCCTATAGGTCTCGGTCCTCATAGCTAACCTGATGATAACATACTTCATGTAAAAGAGGTACTTTGCTTCAGTCTTGTGCATTAAATGCGCAAGACTATCAAGCAAAACATTTTGGTCCAAAATCTCGCTTGACCGTCATGCGCATGACTAAAGCAAAATCGATTAAAGAGTATATACTAGTTAACTAGTAATATTATAAAAATCACGCAATTCATGTTCTCACTTTTGTAGTCATCTTTTGCATAATGAGTCGTATTATAAGTCATGTGAATTTATGAAAAGAAAAATGATATGTATTATGCAAATATTTTTCAAATTATAAAAAACTAGAGCAGCCGAGTATGTAAAAAAGAAAAAGAAAAAAAAAATTAATGCCAAAGCTTGCCTTGAAGACTTATTATTAAATAAGATGTTGGAGGAAATCGAATGAATGGGTAAGCCTTTACATGTCCACTATTCCTAATAAAATATATGATGGATACATGCTTTACTTTATATTTGATAAGTTTATCACATACCGGATCATCATTATATAATTGAATTAATTATTTTGAAGTTTTGAAGTGAAAATCAATGCAGATTTCATTATCAACATAATAATTATTATAATTAAAGGTGATTTATTTTAATTTCCATTAATTTTATTTGTAGCCCATATAGCCCATATAGCTTAGAAGGGGTGTACTTGGGAGGTTTTGTGCATAGAACCCCCAAGACAGGTGTTCTCGAAAGTGAGCTCCATGCTATTTGTGTAAACATATGCTATGCAGTAAAAAGAAATATGCTACCTGTTTACATGGAGTCTGACTCTTCACAAGCAATCGATTGTTTGAAACCGAGTGCTCAAAATCAAGGAAGGATGACAATGATTATTATGGCGATTCGAGAGTTGGTAGATATGCATGGAAATATCATCATTACTCATACTAATAGAGAACCAAATATGGTTGCCGATTGGATGGCGAAGAGAACAACAACATTGGAGTCTCCTACGCATTTCTCTCAGGAACCCCCTCAGGGTATAGAGGAGTTCCTTCAGGTGGATCGTTTGACCAGCTCTCTTTAAATTGATTTGGGTTTTTTAACCAAGTTTATGTATCCGGAAAAAAAAAAAAGAGTGTCAATCTGGTTAAGTTAGTCTTGAACCCCTTGAGATTGGCAATATCATTGAGGACTCAAGCTTTCACCTATCTAGTCCTAACTATATGAATGTTAGGCTTATTTCTGGGTAGTTAACTATATTGCAGATGCTCTAGTAAGGCGGAATCTACCTATGGCAAATAGGACCATTGGACCCAATACTACTCAATGGCTTATTGGATTGAGTAATCTTAAAGGCTTTTTCTCAATGAATTTGATTACCTAAAAGAACTATTCCTAATAAAAATGATGAATTCAATTTTTTAGAACAAATTACATTTACACCCCTTGTGTTTACATACATTTTACCTTTACACCCCTAAAGTTTATTTATCACAAGCGTTTCCCTGTGCCTGATTGTTAGTTTTAAATATAAACATACATATTTACTATATGTATTAATATAAAATTCAAAAAAGAGTGATTGAGAGGACTATTGTAAATACAATCACTAAGATATTTACAATGATATATTAAAATAGCCACAGCCAATATGTTTGAGGCTAGGCAAAAGCTGTCCCAATAATGGAGAGTTTTTATTTTATTCTTAAGAACTGAGGTTCGCCTCGGCTAGGTTAAAGGCTAAAGGTTGAAGGTTTAAAGTTTGAGGTTTAGGGTTTAGGGTTTAGAGTTTAGTGTTTGGGTTTGGGTTCAAGATTTCAGGGTTAAGGGTTAGCATTGAGTTTGGGGTTTAGGGTTCATGGTTTAGGGCTTAGGGTTTAGTGTTTGGGTTTAGGGATTAGTGTTCGGGTTTTGGGTTTTGGGTTTAGGGGTTAAGGGTGGCTTCGCATTTAGGGTGTAGGGTACAAGATATAGGAGTTAGGGTTTGGTTTAGGGTTGCTTTGGGTTGCCTGCAATTTCAACATCTAGAAGATCATTCTTCAAAAAGTCCATGCACAAGATTAGATAGCAGATCCCAACTATGGAGGATCGATTCAGCCACCTCTACACACAAAGCAAAAACATCACCTTCCACCTTGTTGATCTATTGTTTCAAAACCTACATCTAGTAAGAAAGGTTTGAATCATTAGATCAACGCTTTAAAGATAAAGGACAAGATGCCTTAAGACACTTAGAGTCTACAGGAAAAGAACTTGGAGTAAGATCATCATTAGTTCAGCAAGTAAAATATGGTAGATAATACAGATTTATTAGATCTTACAATTATTTTTAGTTTAGTTCTAGAGGCGGCGAATAAGAGATGTCTTGTCCTTTTATGAAAAAACTATAATCCTTTCTAAAGGTTTAAACGAAGTGTTTTGTAATAAAATAAAGGGATGATTACTATTATTCCCCTGATCTTTGATTTTATTACTACTGTATCCCCTGTACTTTTCAAAATTTCTAATCCAACCTTTAACTTTGTCTACAATTACTATTGCCCCCTACTGTTAAGTTCCGTTAGTTTACTGATGATGTGGCATCTTTTATATTTTTTCGAAAACCCCAAAATACAATTATACTTATCTCTTTACTTATTTACCCTTTTGTCAAGTTACAGTAGTACCCTTAATTAACTGTGGAGAAAAAAGTAACTATAATCCGTTTTATTCTTAGAAAAAAAAAAAACCAAATAAAGAAATAATGATTGAATAAAACTCAAATAGAAACTGAAGAGGAAGGACAATCGAATTCAACTCAAATTGAAAACTGAATATCACCTAAAATATTTTCAAAATAAAAGAAGTTTAGTAAAGTTGGGAAACCAAATTAGATTTGGGTTTTGCTCATTTCTTTGATTCAAAATAAATGAAGTTTAGTGAAAATGGGAAACCAAATCGGATTTGGATTTTGCTCATTTCTTTAATTCAAAATAATGAAGCTTAGTGAATGCGGGAAACCGAATCGGATTCGGATTTTGCCCATTTCTTTAATTCAAAGTAAATGAAGCTTAGTGAAGGTGGGAAACCAAATCGGATTTGGATTTTGCCCATTTCATTAATTCAAAATAAATGAAGTTTATGGTAAAATTGACATTTAATCTGGTTTTTATAAATGGGGTAGCATCGTCTTTTGATTTCTTAATTTTAATGAAGGGCAAATTGGACATTACATATTCAAACTTAACGGCTACTTAACACCGTTATAAGGAAGGGGGCAACAGTAATTATCCCTAAAATAAATGAAAATATATTCTATATTTTGCACTGACATGAATGTGAAACTCTTGGTATGGAACTATGGATTTAAAAAACTGGATAAAAAACATCTAGGGGTGTCAATTTATAGCCCGAACCGTTAAAACCGAACCGCCCCAGCCCGTTATAGCCTGAACCGGCCCAAACCGAACCTTAATGGGCCGTAATTGGGCTGAGGGTTGTGGAGCCCGCACCAACCCGAAACCGAACCACAACCCGTTATAACCCGTTTTACAACTCGTTTTGTAATTTTACATTAAATAGTATTTGAATCATTATATTACCATTAGGTAGTTGGTATAGACAATTAAAAAAATTAAGCATGAATTCAAAGATCAAATAGTCATTTTACTAATTAATATCTAGGTTCTTGATTTCTATAGAATGGGTGGGCTTTTTTTAATGGAAATTGACCAATAGCAACTTTGCTTTCTATATAATTTTCGCTTTTGTTGTAGGATGCTCAATTGTTTATTCTTGTTCTTTTTCTTACCCACCATAAACCGTTAGTCAACTTGAATCTTAACCGTTAGTTAGCCCGAACCCAAACCAAAACCTGTCCGAAACCGTTATTTTGTTAATATGCTGTGTTTGGGCTAGGTGTTTTTCAGCGCGAAACCGTTAGGCCCAACTCGAATCCGCCCCAAACCGCACCGTTGACACCCCTAAAAACATCAAAGAACAACCCAGTTCAGACTTCATGATATTGGATTTTTCTGAAAATATGATCAGATTTTTTTAGAAAGTAACAAGATTTTTAAATACTAGAAACCAACTATCGTATTTAATGTTTAGGGTACAAAAGAAATATATGCAACTCCAGAAGTTCAAGTGCGTGTTGATGAGATTTGGGGACAAGGGTAACCTAGTTGGTGTACTTCATGAATGCAGGAAACATCTGCATTTTAGTACAATGAGTTGAAATATGAACAAAATTAGATCTATGGCCGATGGATAATAACTTTCTAGAATTCAAAATTGAGATCATAGAAAGTATGGAAGTTTTCTTATGTCCCACATAGTCTTCATTTAGAATTCATTAAATTAGGGTTTAATATTTTATCATGAGGTTATTAGCATCATTTTCAAAAGTTGGGAGGTATGCAGTTCCTCTCTATATTATTTACTATAACAAGTTTATTGTTTAATAATCAAGGGGCTTTTCCCCTTTGTAGAACAACTAAGCTTAGTTGAACTCTTTCACTTACCTTCAACTAAGCTATTTCATAACCAAAATCTCACTTTCGTTGACTAAATTATTTAATAACCGCATTGTTTAATAATCAAGGGGCGGTGTACTTATTTTCGTGCTTTCTCACACTACAAGAAAAAAGAAATTACTGACTTTTATTTAGTGTCGGTTTCAAGTAAATTAGTGGCGGTTTTGTAGAAAACGCCACTAAATTCAAGCAAATTAGTGACGATTTTGTATAAAACGCCACTAATCTACACTATTTCAGTTCATAAAAATGACCGAAAAATTGCCTCCAATGACCGAAATTTTGCCTCCTTGCCCACCACTGCGCGCCCTTTTTTTCACTTGGTACTTGGGAGAATGCAACGAGTTAAGTCACTCGAGCTGAATGCCTACTCGCAATTTCCCAACCTGCCTCTCTCTGTGGCAAATCTCAACTCGTCTCTCTGAAGTGGGGGTTTCCAACAACTACCAGCTCCAAAGGCTCGAACTGCTTGATGGTAATGAGCATATCCTCAAGATCCAGATGGTCGGTGCGCGGGGATGACAGGCTAAAGAAAAGACAGAAGGCGGAAACAACTGAAAGGGGAAAAGCAAAGCAAAGACAGAAGGCGGCAGTGTCATCTCTTCTTCATTTTCACCGAGATCGATTCGTTCTCGCCGGCGATATCCATCACACCAGGCTCAAAACCTCTAAGGTATCAGTGGGTTCCGAATTTATTCTTACTCTTTTTTGAATAACATCAAGTGGTTGCCACTTTGCCTCTCCAAAAGTCATACAGTTCCTTGCCTTCTATAAGCACCCTAACTCGCCTGTGATTTCTCTCAACGTTCATAGATTGCTGGTTTCTAGTGTCATGGTTGCATCTAAGATGCTTGATGACATGTAAGCTCTAGCTCTCTTATCTCTTTCTCTCTGTTGCTGTTGCTCTCTCAGACACACACACAAACACAGTTTATTGATGTTGATGATAATTATATTGGGGCTTATGAATTGGGTTATTGATAAATTGAATGATCTTTTCTGGGTTATTTACAAATTTGGTTTCTGGGTACTGGGTTGGATTTGAAATCAAGTTACCTGGATATTTTAGTGAGAGGTTATAGGTCAAGATGATGGGTGAAATGGATTCTCTGTTTCTAGTTTTGTTCTTCAAGTTGAATTGTTGGGTTTTCTGATCTGCAAAACTTAGATTGGTGTCCAGTATCTTAGGGATTTTGTACTGAAACCTGCTGAGAGGAGAGGGAGGTTATTGCAAGAAGCTTAGGGTTTCAGGAAGCAAGATTCAATTTTTCCTTTCTCTCTCTCTGTCTCTCTGTTTATGGTTGGCGGCGGAAGTGGGTATTGGGTGGATTCACATAGAAGATGGACCGGTTTGTAGAAACATATGGGTTTCTTTAAAATGTTGAGCATGTCATTCCAAGCTGGGATTAATAAAGAGTTAATCCCCTCTCCTTTCTTTTGGGCATTGTCATCCCCTTTTGCTGTTAAAATTGATAAAAGTTTCCTAATATTTTAATATTTTTATTTTGCAGCAAAGCAATGGAAGAGGATGATAACCAACGGCCACATTCGTGGGACCTAGTTTTACAAGGAAGCCTCCAAAGTATGAACGGTTCATTCGTCCTTCCGGCTTGTGGTTCACTAAGGCCCATGTTACACACCCTGAGCTTAAGTGCACATTTAATCTAGAGATAATTGGAGTGAAGAAAATTCCCAATGGTCAGATGTATACTTCTTTGGGTGTTATGACCAGGGGAACTATCATTGAGGTAATATTAAGGCCTAGTCTTCGTGGTTCTTTTGATAGCTTCACTACAAGAAAAAATGCAATTGGTGACTATTGTTTTATTTTTAACTGACCGTTTTTTCTTTTTGAATATCATTTGACAAAAAGTGACCAGTCTCAATTTCCTAACTTGTTCTTAACATTATCTTTGATTCCTAACTGATTTCATGTATGTTTGATTGAGGGATGATTGATTGCCTATTGAAAGCCCTACTGCTTCATTTATATATTATAATAACTTAATCAGTGCATGATAGGACAAGTACCAAAATTCCCCTATGGAGATTTACCCACATACCCGTATTACAGAATGATAGCATGAATATGATTGTGCTGATTGAAGTTTTAATCAGGATACGTAAAATAAACAAATTGATGCAACAGCTGAAAACCATTTAGCAGATGTAAGTCACAACCATCTTACTAAATTCTGCTCCTAACATCTGATTCAATCAGTCTCTTTTGAGTCTTGGATGATCTTTGAACTCTTGTCTGAAGATACGAGGAAACAAATCACCATAATTAGAAAATAATAGATAAGTGAACCAATTATGGGTGGAAAGAAATGAAATGTGGTAATTTCCTAAGCTGTTGTTTTTACCGGGTAATGGAAAATTATTTAGGTACAACCAAGGCTGCTTTAGATCTTTTTTCCTTTTTGATTTGTCAAGCCAGAGTATTAATTATGAAAAGAGTGGCATTGCTTTAGGTCTAATGTGCCAACTCATATGAGGAATACTCTTTGCAATATTTTCAGTATACTTGAAATGTCATCCTCAAGTAAGTATTTAGGTACTAACCTTAATGTTTCATTGCCTTTTCCTCTGCGGGCCGGCAAGCCCTTACAAAATCTGTTTTGACTGCCAGTCCCTACTTACTATATGGGTGTTTTGAAATCCCTAAGCAGGTCTATGACAACCTGAAGTTGTGAAGTGTTTCCAATAGCCTTGGTAAACAATTACTGGTTTTCTCAGTGTTCTCATTCTAGAACTTGAGGGAAATTGAAACACTTCACAACTTTATAATTGAAACAAAACCATGTATAGTGCATGAAAAGGTATTCCATATGCTGTTGAGTATGTATAGATAATTACAGAACCAGATTGTTAATTAAGGTGTTCCATCTTGTTCGTTATTAAGGTTTGTTAGTTTAATTTTGGGTTCTAATTATAAGAATTCATATGGTGACACGTGAGCCGATACCAAAGATTTGGGGTGTGTGGTATGTCATTTAGTAGGTGATGAACACGGCATGAGTTGGTTCTTTTGTTCATTCAAGCACTCAAAGCTGGAGGAGAAGGAGGGATTAGGGAAGTAAGTGTCTATTAGTGACATGATATTTAATTAAAGGGTTGTTAATTTGAAAGTTGGAATATTCTAAACCTTATCCGGTTCATGAAAAAATATGTTATTGGGTTGTTAGTTGTTTAACAATTTTTATTTCTAGTTTAGCTCATATGATGCATTTAACAAAGAGAAGCAATTAAAGGATCATCTCTAGTGATGGATTTCAGAAAAGTTTTAGAAATTCAAATTCAGATTTGGAACTGTAAGAAAAAGAACAGAGGGCAGAGTGTTGATCTGTTTTTAGAAATCAAATTCAGATTTGGGAACTGTAAGAAAAAGAAGAACAGAGGGGCAGAGTGTTGATATGTTAACATGAGATGGAAAGCAACAGAGATGAATGGATGATTCCTTCCCACTTTGGGTTAACTAGAGGTGAGTAGAAGTGAGGTGGAGAGAGTGGAAAAGTGATAAAATAAAAAAAAAAAGAGATTCTCTGATTCTTTCTCTCTCTAAGAGTTCTTTTTTTCTTTTTGGGTTTACCCTTTTCAGCCTTGGTAAGGAAGAGTGAAGAGAAGGTGAAGTTGTGATAGGTTGGATAGAATATCCCCTTTTCTCCCATTTGGTATGGGTTTAACAACATAGAGCATAAAGGAACATACTGTTCAAAGACCTAATTATCAGTTTTTAGAAGTTTAAATATATTATGGAGTAGAAGATCTCCATGTCTGCTAATTTGACCCACAATCTGATCTTCAGAAATCAGAAAAAGTACTAAATGGCACTTGTAGATTGAGAATTTTTCTTTAAACCGCTATTTTCTCGTGTTTTGCCATTTTCCCACATTTTGCTAATCTTGTATCTTTAAGGTGTCAAGATCAATGCAACCAGGAAGAACCACATTAACAGATGTAGAAGTGATTCTTGGGTAGGCTTCTTGGGATCTTGGTTGGATCTTGGGATCTTACCTTTCTTTCTTTTCTATTCTACTACTGTGGCAAGATCCAAATCGGGAAGGGGAGGGGGTGAAAGAGAGAGAAAGAGATGGGGGAGGGATGCTGCTGGGTATGGGGAACGGTGGGTGGAGTTTCTAGGGTTGCCGCAGGGGTAGGGAGGGTTCTTTGTAGGCTATGATAGGGTTGGATTAATATTGGGGCCACTTGCATGAGAACAGTTCTCTAGTAATTGCTAGTTGGAAGTAGCTAATCAGGGCTTTGGGCTTTTGGCCTGATTTTTGTTTTTCAGGCTTAGCTAAGGCAGGACATAAGTTTTCGTATGGTGTTTGGTCAATCCTACCCCAAATAATTGACTTGACCCCATGTTCTGGCCATAGAGAAGCCAAGGTAGGGCCTGGAATCTGGCCTAGTGTCAGCCAAATAAATAGAACTAATGCAATATAGGTTTCTTATGTACTAGATATGGCATCAGTTAGTTAGTTCTCCACTACATACATCTGTGATGCTACAACCTGGATAGAATGCTTCTTGTTTTGATTTGCAAAATAACTCATCACACCATGGTGGGAGCATTAGTTTACCATATCCCAGTTACTGAAAGTTGTATAAAGTGAATTCATTTTCTGATTTTGTCTTCTTTTAGTTGGGTTAGGATACATCGAGTGCATGTATGTTTGTATTTTCACCTTTGTTTTTCGGCCATTAGGCTCAATAAAGTTTTACCCCGTGGCAGCCTGGCTGGGGGGGGGGGAGGTTCTAGTTTCATTATGATAGTTGATATCTTGTGGGCTGGGAGCTATGGTGCCAAAATATCAATGATGATGAATAAGTATATACAAAACTTGATTTTCTTTTGAAGTGAAGCTTTTGGTTCAAGACTGATTGCAATTTGAGAGAGTGTGATTTCCTTGTATGTTGGGTGTTCCAAAACTCAAAAATATTACCTACTTGGAGATCTATTGCTGATGCAATCCTACTCCCTTCAATCCGTGCTTGGTTTTCAGTTCACTATTCGAAAGATTGTTTTCCAGCCTAGTATGGCATACTGCCTTGGTGATTTATCCCACTGATGTCTTCGTTCTTACAGCTTGCACGAACATCATTTCCTTGTCTAATGATTGATTGTTCTTAGGTACTTTTTACCTATGTAATTTACCAAGGTGATTTGTGGTGTAGAGTTCCGTATCCTTTAGATTATTAAAGCTGAACTAGAATATACATTTCCATTGAGTAATTTGATGCAGTGCTGGTTATGGTGGGGTGGAATTTGAAAAGCACCAGGTAAACATCTTGAGCTCGAGATTTTCATAGGCTCCTAAATAACCTCCCCATAGTTTCTGATTCCTGGTTCATGTGTTATTCATAGTAGTCACCCAGCAGCATCAAGGTTTTCAATTTCAATCTTGTATGCTTAAAGGTTCTAGTGAGCAATGTGGAGCTTGGTGGTGCTGTACCAATCAAAGCCTTGTCGGATTTTGAGTTTTTCAGCAGGAAGGACTATACATATCCTTAGGCAGAATTGTGGCCAGGGAGTTTATGAGAGCATCTGAGGAGCTGTGTTAGCAACTGGTCCCTTTGTTCCCAAGTGGATTCTACCTCATGGAATTAAGATACTCTGATGGATCCACTCTCTTGCCCTGGCTGGCAAATTGAATAGGATGTTCTGCTTTCTTCCTTCCCCTTGTCCTCTCCCTCCCATGGCCATGTGTTCCATTCTAATTTGCCTTCTCTTTTCTCTTTTAACTTTCACTTCCCCACCCCCTCCACCGCCTCTTCCTCAGTGGAATGACATGTCAGTGTTTTTAATTGGACAGTTACAAAGACTGAAAGCTATATTAATTTTGCTGGTTTGATAGGCACTAAAGCTATATTCCCTTGGCCTTTTTGCATTCACTATTATAGTAACCAGCGACCCACCTCATCCTTGTACTGTTCTTTTGGCCCTGAACCCAGTGAGAAAAGAAGAGAAAGTTTCAATAATACTCACAGGGGAAAACAGAGGAGAGAATATGACAGCAAACCAGTAACTCTCTCTTTCTTTCCTTTTCAATAATGCATTTGTTTTGTGCACCTCATAAAGATCCAATCTTTCTCCATTCTAAGAGCTGAAAATGTTGTTGGGCTTCAAAATTTATTTCGTCATGTACTGATGTACTTCAATTTCAGATCTTCCATTGACTTTTCGATCCAATAAACCATCTCTGGTCTAGCTCTTTTATGTTGAGAGTATGTAGTTTTGGTTCCAAGTTTTTGATTCTCATGTATGAAACACAAAGAAGAGCTGTCATGGATTTCTAAGTCTGTCAATTTGATTTTCTGTGGAAGAGGGAAGGTAGTTTCAAATTTGATTTCTAAGTCTGCACGATATCTAACAATGTCAGAATATAAATCATGATCAGATATGCAGATGGTTCTTCTTGATAAAATTCTTATTCTTGTCTTCAAGAACTAGAATTGATTAGTCAGAGCAGCAGCTGTAGTATTACATGTTTTTATATAAACAATCCTTCCTGTTGCTTTTTGTCCTAATAACCCATTTTCCCTGTTACATGCTTATCATGAGTTGGCACTACCAGAAAATGAACGAGACATCTCAGTAAGTAGTGGAGTACTTCTGGAGACAAAGCTTTTTGAAGAGCTTTGTCTTTAGTTGTTAAAATTTGATTTGTAAACTTTCTTTATTATGTTACTGTATTCAGCAATTAGAATGTGGATAACAAGGACCGTAGACAACTCAAACACTCTTTACACCTATTGTGACAAATTTCTCTTATCAGTTTCCTTATCTCTTTCTTTGTCATGTCAATTGGAGAGAATTTGAAGTAAAAAGAAATTCCATTGTTTGTTCTCCATATTTTTAGTTGTCAAACTTGTGGATCCCTGATGTGGTAATTTGAATTATTAAAATGTTGTAATTGAATGTAGTGGCCTTTCTCAATCAAGGTGTCGGCATAAGCTGGGTACAGAAGACATTATGTTGCACAAAACTTGGTTCTTGCTACTTTGAAGCAACAACCGGTTGGAGGGCTTCCTGTTTCAACCTCACATTCTGTGATTCCCGCTTCTGGCTCAATTGATCCAAGGTAATAACTTATTTCTTATTTGTTAATTTCTTATCTCAGATTACCTTCCACATTGAATGCTGAACTGAGTCAACTAATTTGTCTGGAAGTTGCTACCCAAGAATAGTTATTAAATGACACTATAGCCCTTGATATAATATCATATGAATCTGGTGGTTTCTGTTGTGGTTGCATTTAAGTTTTCTTTCTTTCTTTTTTCTGAAGTGCTGCGTAGTGACTGTATGTTTATGAATCACTGGTTTATCCTTAACATGGTTCTGATGCACCTGTTTTCCTTTCTCACTTCTTGATAGAATTTTGGTTATTCTATCCTGCGTAATATTCTGAACATTACATGATCCGTCTTTTGAATTTTCTTGTTCTGCAATTGTATATAGATTGGAAGAGTTGAACTGAGCTTCCAATGTTCCTAGTGGCTCTACATAATTGTCCTTCACTCCTGGAGTAAAAAGCCAGTGTTTCTGCCATCTCTCTTTTCGTCATACCTGACTGATTCGGTACTCTTTTTAGAAGAATATTTATTTCCATTATTCTTCATGTTGCTGCTTGTGTATCTTGCTAGAAGAGGAAATTCTGTAAGCTTCTTTCCATATTCGATTGTTGGGGTTATAGTGGGGTGGGTGTAAAGTGTAATCGTCGAGGCTGGGAAGAACGTAGCTTTCTGTGTGGAGATAAAATTTTATTGTATGCAAGCTATGGTCAGCACATTTTACCCTCTTCTTTGTCCCTGCTTCCATCTTCATGGAGATACGTACGTAGAGAATTTCATCTCTCTTATTGCTGAACTGAGTCAACTAATTTTGTACTTTAGTTGCAACTTGCAAATTTTGTACTTTAGTTTGCATTTTCTACTTATCCTAACAAACTGATTGAATCAAAATTTTGGTTCTGCAGCTGTGCCACAAGCTTGCAAAGCATCCTTGGCCCAATTTCTGGAGAAGTGCAAGGAAAGGTAATTTTATCTTTTACCATGGTTTATATCTTGATGCGTCCAAAATCTGCTCAGCCCTTGGATCTCTACGTGATGTCCTGCAAAACGAAAGCGTCAGATGTGGCCCGACCGCTGGGGTCGGGAGTCCACCTCCGAAGGCTAAGTCGCTTGATGAACTTAATCA
The DNA here is from genome assembly GCF_041222555.1 of Hakea prostrata. Lineage (NCBI taxonomy): Eukaryota > Viridiplantae > Streptophyta > Magnoliopsida > Proteales > Proteaceae > Hakea > Hakea prostrata. Next base: position 58,333,463 of record NC_142606.1, read on the forward strand.
CAAACGGCTCACGAGGAACACAGACAAAAAAAAAAAAAAAACGGGAACGGGAACAAAGAAAACGGGGCGCCCGATAGTTTAAGTCTATCGCAATATTCCAATCCGAGTCTCGTATAGTATTCTCCTTGATCGATTGATCCGTCCCTCACCTTGTATAGTAGTGAGGTTTATATAGAGTGTACCTTCGAATCTCCTTCGTTGGATGCACTCGAGCCTTCTTCGGGTAGTCGCGGGATCTCATTAGTAAGATCCATTGAGCGATAGACTTCTACTAGTTTGGGCTAGTAGAGGACTCCTGAGATAACCGTTAGGTTATGCGATAGTTATCCCTTTGATGATGATTATCCGCAGCCGTCAGTTTGAGTCTGCTGTCATCAGGGTGATTACCCTAATCCATAAGTAAGATTAGAGCACGCTTGCAGCCGAATGATCTTTCTTCTTCAGCAAGCCATCCTCTGGATCCGGTTCGCTCGGGAGCGATTCGGTTTTCTCCGTCTCGACCGGGGTCGAGGGTCGGACCAGGTATGAACCCGGTCTGATCATAAACTCTCCATATCACGAGCCCCCGGACCAGCGTTCGGTCGATCCCGAGGGCTTGGTTTTTAACTGGGTTCGTCGTCGGGTGATGATCTCGCATGCTTCATTAAATGTCATATCACATTTAATGCGGTGGTCACTTTTCCTCGAGCGTTGTGAGTGTAAGGCCACATGTCTTTGTTGCAGTTTGTCTGTCGTGGCTCACGTCATCCAAGCGACGGTTTCCGAACGCCTATTTCGGATTCATGAGTTCAAACTTTCAAAACGCTTTGAATCTTGATCGTCAATTTTGAATCAATCTCGATCGTTCGATTCCCAAACACTCGTGCGGGAGTTTTAAAAGCGGTTCGTTGTCTTCGTAGGTTTCATTCTTCCCCGTCTGGAATTTGAACCTTTGTCGTCTACTTTGCGCCTTCTGCTCTCAAGCTTCCGTCTCACCGAATCGGTAAGTTTCTGATCTTTTCTTTTGTAGTTTACCAAACGAGTAATGGCGGACGATAGGGCTTCTTTAGTACCCCATGTTGGTGATAGCAGTGATGCTTTTGCTTCTCCTGCTCCCGAACAGTCGGATAGTGATAACAAAACCCTAACCGTCCTCTGTCAGGAGTTCGCTGAAGTTTCTCAAAAAGGTTTTGAAAGAAAAACCAAACTTCTCTGTCCTTGTCGAGTCTGGATCTTCCAAGATCGTTGATTCCTCTAGGCAACCTCAAACCTCCGGGTCCAATGGTGGGCCTGGCTCTGTTCCCTCCATTTATAATGGAGAAACTCTTCTTTTCGCTGTCCAAGATTTTGACCTTCCTTCCTCATATCGAGTTAGGGCTCCCCACCCTGATGAGAGGGTTGATTCATCCCTTTCGGGTGAATTTTCTCTGTACACAGATACACTGGAAAGCGGGGTTCACTTTCCCTTTTTTAATCCTTTATTTTCCACAGTTTAGAATCACTGGAACATTTGTCCCGGAATGCTCCTCCCCAATAGCTGGCGCTCATCGTCGGCTTCTGGGTTTGTGTTTTGAGCTTGGCATCACGCCATCTCTTTCTCTTTTGTACATTTTCATGTTCTTTCTATCTCCCATCCTCCCGGATGGGTCTTTCTTTCCAAACGCAATAGGGCTGAACTTGATTGGAGGGGCAGCATCCTTGCCAAAGGAACTTGCCCTTCTAACCACAAAAGATGGCGCGAACGATATTTTTTCTGTCGAGCGCCTCCTTCAGATCTTAACTTCCCGACCACCTGGAGGAGGTTTACTTCTTCGTCCGAAAGTAACCGGGGCCTTCCCTTATCCAAAGAAGACGAGGCGGCCATCATGAAGATCAAATCCATTCCGTGGTATCAAGAGATACATGGATATGAAATGGAGTATAACTCCATCCTTAGATCGGGGCTTGGCTCATTGTGAGCTTCTAACCATCATCCTTTGATTTGACTGAAGTGATATGTCTTGAATTCGATTCTTGTCCTTCTTCTTTGCGGTGCCTCCCCGAACAAACCACGAAGCCTCGGGTGAAGGCCGCTAGAGCCGTTGTGACAGCCGAGCAACGATCGCCCGGGGTCTTGACTGCAGATCAAGAGGCTTCTCTTCCCTCTCCCGACCCCTCTTACGGGGGTATCGAAATATCGGGCCGAGCTGATGCTTCGGGTAAAGGGAAGAAACCAATGGTGGAGAGGGCCACCGTTTCCTCCTTCGTCCGAACCAAGAGGAGGCATGACACAATTGATGCTCCCTCCAACAAAAAATCCAAAGCTTCGACGGATGGTGAGGAAGTCTTCCTCCCCCGTGGACCCCGAAGATGACCGACAGGGTCACTCGGGATCCCGAGAAAGCTGCAGTGGAGCTCTCTCGGCTTGCTCCTTCGATCACCGGGAGTTTGAAGCCCTGGATGACACCTCCCTTGTGAGTCAATCTACAAGGTAACGGTCTTCTTGCTTATTTATGTTTTCATAATTTCTTATGACTTCTTTTGATATCTTCCATCTTCCCGGGAATGCCGTGTTGAGCTTTATCAACACATGGAAGCATTGAGCCGTGTTGGTCGCACCCAGCTCCTTGCTTGCAAACTTGTGAAGAGAAATTGGCCAAGGCCAATTCGAAATAGACCAGCTGCTGCAGCCACTGTAGAGCTGCGAAAAGCATGAGGAAAAGTGACCTCCCTCAAGGAAGCCCTTGAAGCTTCAAGAATTCGTGTCTCTGCTGCCGAGCGAGGCCGAGAAGCAAAGGCCGCTGCCACGTTGTTTGGTGACCGCCTTGAAATTAAGAGTAGGGATCTCGAAGAACATCTGAAGTTGGCAATCCCTAGCAAGCCTGAGAATATAAAGCCAAACCTTCGGAAGGAGTGCATCCGGAAATACCGGACAGCGTACCTTTCTCCAATTGCTAGGTTTCTACAACATTCGGGCTTATCGCATTGGGCGAAACGACGTTTGGGAGCAGATCCTTGAACGATCCACGACTTCGACACTGCTCCTTTTCGTGAGGTATGCCACCCGGAGGTCTTCGGGAAAGTTGGTATGGATCTCCCAGACTGGGCCCAGGGAGTAGATAATCCTTTTCCAGCTGACCCTCAGTATGAGGCATATCTAGATGACGAGCCGACACTCCAAGAGGAGAAATCACAAGCCGAGTCTCAAGTTGTTGCTGTAGAGGATTCAGCCGATGCCATTCTTGAGGAAGGCTCTTCTCGGGATCCCGAGAAAAGTCATCCCGACCGGGGTCCCTCGGGCAACAATGGAGAAAAGGCTTAGGGTGTTGTTCCTTTGTAAAGATGTACCCTCATTTTAATGAATAGACATTTCTTTACTCATGTTGGCCTCAAAATTTCCCCATCTCTTGCCGAAGTATTGCCTTGAATATCAAAGTATTAATGATAAAACTTATCACTTAACTCTTCATTCTTCGCCGAATAATGGTCTTGTAAAAATGTTGTGAAGATGCGTTTCGGGAAGATGCGTTAATCTTCCCCACCACTTCATTTATTGCAAAGTCCGCACGTTTCCCTTCTGCGAGTTCAAACGTTTTCTGCTTTTGTGTACCATTCACTGTTTCCAATGAATCGGAAATACCTCCATTATTTTAATGGCGGTGGACGATTGAAGGTTTCTCTCGCACCGGTGCTCGCTTCCACATGTTCCCATGTGGCATCCCTTCGACCGTTGATCTTGCTTTTACGGATTTCGAAGCGTCGTTTCGATCCGGGTCGTCGGTTGTCCTTAGCCTTCAACCGTCGTCTTATACCCGAGGCTATTTAAAGCCTTCGTGGGTACTCTCCATCTATCCCGACTTCGCAAGATAGATTTGCTAAAGTGCCAAAGCAACCTTTCGTCCTTCGGCCCTCCGTATTCCTCGTACTTCGACGACAGCTCTATCCATTTCGAACAAGTGAGTTTTTTGATTTCTCATCTCTTTCCCCTCTTCCCCCAAAGTAACGCACGTAGTTATACTTGGGGTTTAGTTTGTTGGTCCGTCGGATGCTTTAGAAAACTAGGGTTTCCCCATTGTTGATGTCGTTTATTTCCGTATCGATACGGCTGTTTTCTCTTTTTTTTTTGTATAGTGGCTCCCAAGATCAACCCAGACTTTATCGAGCAAAATCTCGCAAGAATAGCGTTCGTCGGTGGTGATTGGGGCCGGTCGGTGGTTTCAGCTAGTGAATCCTCCAAGCGTAAGCGGCTACGGCGGTGAATCTTCAAGTCGATTCTGCAGCTTCGTTGATGCCGTCCTGCGCCTCCTTTGCCCGAAGTGACCGCTCGTCTTTCCCGGAAGATCTTGATCACTCCGTTGCCGATGGTCCCGGCGGCAATCCGGCTGGTGAGCTCGTTGGTGAGCCTGTCGGTGCACCCCCGAAGGAGACTCTTCGGGCATCCGGGGCAACTATGTTGGCGTCGATGAAGGTGTGGCCCAGCAGTGCTGCTCCTATTTCTAACTCCGGTGCTTGTTTGGCATCCTCCTCCTCTCCTTCGAGTTGGAGGATTTTTCTACCAGAAGCGCCGTCGGATGACAAGTGATGAAGCTCATCCTTCTCTTGGTGTAGTTCGTCCTTCTCATCCTTCGCCTGAATTAGTGTCAAACGAGTTTGACAGGCGTTGGAATGGTGTCTGGCTGCTTGAATGACTCTTGAGAGCGCAGTTCTTTCCAAACTTCCAGATGAAGTCTTTACGGTCACTGGTGATGTAAGTCTTTCTTCATTATCCTCCGATTTTGAAAAATTACTTTTCTGCTCCTCGCTAACTCGAAAGTTGTTTGCGGAGTCTTCTTGTAACTTCCACAACCAAGTGGAGCTTACTAGACTCGGGGGTTGAGCAATGAAGTTTCTAGGCTTCAGGGAATCTCCGAAGCTAAAGATGTTGAGATTGCTCGCCTTCGAATCTAGCTTGGGAGGTGGCGGGAGAAAAGAATTCGATGATTGGTCGTCTTCGGTCGATTTGGATGATGCCGGGGAGAAGATCCGGCGACTAGAACGGACGTTGGAAAGTCGGGAGCTAAAGGATCTGAAACATTACCCGAAAGACAAGCCGTCGTCCCTTTGCCCGAATCCCTTCCAACTGATGTTCGCAGAGCCTGCGTATTCAAGTATTTACATAGTAAGCCTTTTGTTGATATGCTGAATGCTTATAACTTGCAGGCGTACCGGGATGGTGAGAACGAAGTATGGGAATCAATATTAAGGAAAGATCCTCATTTTGATACGACTCCCTACAATCTTGTTTGCCATCCTGAAGTATTTACCAACCAGGTATTCCTCCTCCCGACTGGACCAAGGATAAGATTGATCCTCCACCTTCCGATCCGGATATTATGCAATATCTGGAAGATTCTCCTGTTTATTCTCCGCTGGAAGAAGTTAATTATGACGAGCTTGTGCCGAATGCGAGTTTGGTCGAGGACCATTCTTCTTCTGGACAAGCTAGGCAAAGAGTATGAAATTGCAGAGGATTTTCTGAATATTGAAATATTTTTGTAATCCTCATTTCTTCTCTTCTTTTCCTTGACTCCTCACCAATGGTTGACTCATATGTTTGTTCTAGCAAAGTCGCGTCGATCTTGTATAACTTGTTAACATCACTGTAATGACTTTCTTCTTTGATCGAGAGATTGTATCCAGCTCTTGTAATTGTTTTGATACTGGCCTCTTTGGATCTTCGAAGAAATAAGAAATTACTTTATCTTGAACTTTGCTAGCCACTTGAATCGCCGTTGCATTAGGTCTTAGTTGTGCAAAAACAATGCCTACACTTAAGGATTTCCGGAGAAATACAATAAGTCCGAGAAGGAACTCACTCGGGTTTTAAACCGATGCCTTATACTTAAGGATTTCCGGAGAAATACAATAAGTCCGAGAAGGAACTCACTCGGGTTTTAAACCATGCCTTATACTTAAGGATTTCCGGAGAAATACAATAAGTTTGAGAAGGAACTCACTCGGGTTTTAAACCGATGCCTTATACTTAAGGATTTCCGGAGAAATACAATAAGTCTGAGAAGGAACTCACTCGGGTTTTAAACCGATGCCTTATACTTAAGGATAATTCAAAAATTCAATAAGTCTCGAAGGAACTCACTAGGGTATTAAACCACGCCTTGCAAAAGGAACTCACTCGGATTTTCATCCGATGCCCCGACTTAAGAAAGTTCGAAAGATTTTCCATAAGTGTTGAAGTGTTGAAGGACCCACACGAATTTTCATCCGATGCCTTATAGTTGGATCCTGTTCTTGAATGTGGTGTATGATGCTCCCCAATCAAAAGATAGTTTGTTGAAAACCAAAAATTGCATTGATTGAGTTGAAAATGATTACATCGCGAACAAAATTGAAATCATCTTCAAGGATAAAACTTTTTGAGATGCCTAGCATTCCACGAACGATCCAATTCTTTCGGGAATCAATGTTCTTCAGCTTGTAAGCTCTCAACCACCGGTTTCACAACCATATAAGGTCCTTCCCAAGAAGGGTCCAACTTTCTTTGGTGCGCGGGTCGAAGCTGGGTGTTTCTCAACACCAAATCTCCGGCTAAGTACCGACGATTCTTTACTCGAGTATTATAATGAGACGCTATCATTCTTTGATAATGTTGAGTTCGTGCTATTGCCTTTGCCCGAACTTCGTCCAACAAATCAAGACTATCAAGCAGTCCTTGTTCATTTGCTTTTTCCTCAAACTCACGATCCCGTCGTCCCCGCCATTATCTCCACGGTGCCAATGCTTCGATCCATATGCCAACCTGAATGGAGTTTCTCCTGTAGGTGTTCGAACCGTAGTTCTATAAGCCCACAGTACATTATATAGTTCTTCACCCAAGAAGCTTTGTCGCTTCAGTCTTCTCTTTATTCCTTCCAGTAGCGTTCGGTTAGTAACCTCTACCTGGCCATTGCTTTGGGGTATGCCACCGAGGACATACGATGCTCGATCATATATGTTGCACTTGCTCAAATTGTGGCAGTCGTGAGTACCATGGTCGGTGACAATTATCTTTGAAATCCCAAAGCGATATATGATTGATTCAAGCACAAATTTCTCCACTTTTTCTCGTAATTGTCGCCGTCCTTCCACCCATTTTGTGAAGTAATCAATTGCTACTATCGGATATTCCCGTCCGCCCGATGCCTTGGTGAATTAGCCCATTATATCAATTCCCCACATTGCAAAGGGAATGGATTTAGAATTGAAGTCATAATTTCCCCGGGCGCTTCGATCTTTAGCATGAATTTGACAGTTACTACATCACGAACGTAGTCCATAGCCTTCTTGGATCTTAGGCCAATATAACCCCGTCTTAGAATTTTGTGGGCCCTCTCCACCCATGTGAGCGCCACAAATTCCTTCATGAACCTCCCAAAGCTGAGTTTGCTCCTTCGGGGCCTATACATCTCATAAGGGGTCCCATAAGATCTTTTATATAGTCCCCCATTCCAATGACAAATCTAGCTGATCGATCTTGATCAACCTTGCTTCTCTTGGATCCTCGTGTAACTTGTCATCTTTTAGATATTCAATTATTGGATCCATCCAAAGCGTTCCTTCAATATAAGAAATTTCTTTCTCATGATAACTTGGAAAAGTTACCTCTTCAATGTAGACCGAAGGGTCTAGATTCTTTTCCTTGGCATTGGCTAGTCGGATAGCTCATCTCCTCGAATTTTCATTCCTTGAAATCCGAGATATCTTCAAATTCGAATTGTTCAAATGCCCGCACTATCTCCCGATATTTTTGCAAGCTGGTTCTTTAATGCCATACTCCCCCTGGACTTGGTTGACTATAGCTGAGAGTCACTATAAATAGTAACATTTGCAATAGCTAATGCCTTTGACAACCGAAGTCCACTATCGGGCCTCTACTCCCTTCGTTATTACTTGCATCAAATGCAAATCTCAAAGCATATCAATAATGAATCTCCGGACTTTTTAATAGAATTCCACCTCTCCATCTTTATTACTCGAACCATCGACATATACCTCCCAAGTGGTTGGTATAATGGATCCTCAATGGTGGGTTCCACTGTGCGGTAGTTTCTACTACAAAGTCGCTAATGCCCGAGCCTTGATTGCGTCTTGCTTAAAGCTCACTTGGAACTCGCTTAGCTCTACCGACCAGGATACCATCCTTCTAGACAAATCAGGTTTGTTAAGAACTTTACTAAGAGGAAAAGTTGTAAATACCTCAATTGGATGAGCCTGAAAATATGGCCTTAGCTTCCCGGCGGCCATCATGAGAGCGGCCCTTCTCAATCCGGAATATCTCGTCTCCGCATCCGCAACACTGGCTTACATAGTAAATCGCCTGTTTCTTATCTTTCTCCAACAAGTCTGCCCGCCCGAGGGATGTCGCTGATATCTGTAATATTTCCCCCTTCTCGCTCTCTGGTTTCCAAGTGCTTCTTTTAATTCCTCAAAAGCTTTCTGCACTCTTCATCCACTTTGCTTCCTTCGCCCTTGTCTTTAAGTGCCTTGAAGAAAGGCAAACATTTTTCTCGACTTGGAGATAAATCGTTTAAGGCACAACTCTCCTGTCAAACATTGTACATCCCACGGTTTTGGGAGCCTCCATATCATTCGAGCTTGTATTTTGGCGATTTGCCTCAATTCCCCTCGTGATACCATGAAACCCAAGAATTTCCCAGGAGACTCCAAAGGCCATTTTTCGTTCAACTTCATTTGATGTTTCTCTCGAAACCTCGATCAAATCGCAATGTGATTTGCTTTTGTAAAGCTTTCCACCGCATGTCATCAACATATGCTTCAACGTTCTTTCCTATCGCTCTTTGAAAATCTTGTTGACCCCTCCGATATGTTGCTCCCCCTTTTTTCGGCAAAGCCCTTGTAATAATACTTTCCATCTCATAAAAGCCGTATACTTCTCATCTTCCTTATTCATAAGGATCCGATTATACCCGAGTAGGCATCCATGAAACTTAAGTTTCATACCCCTGCGTGCATCTATCAAGAGGTCAATCATATTATAGGCTGGTAGTTCTCAACCACCGAAATTGTTCGACATTTTTCTTTGGGAAAACATCCAATGGAAAGATCCAACTGAACCGATCCTTCCCTCTGCGATGACCCAAGCCATATAGGTGTGTTGATGAAGGTTTCATCAAATCTTGATCCACCTTCAATTTTTGATACACTTCGTAAGAAATTGGTCAGCTCACCCGTTCATCAATCATACTCTATCACTTCCCGCCGTGCAATCTCTACCTTGATGACTATAGCATCATCATGAGGTAAACAAACATCTCTCTCGCTTCTTCGCTAAAGGTGATAGAATCTTCACCATTCGCTTCTTCCACTCCGCCTCTCCGCTCCAACAAATTTGGTTTGGTTTTTAAACTCCGGAATGATTCGGGCTCTAGACCCTCGAAGATGGTAAGGATCGTCCAGTAGCCATCAATCACCTCCTTGCTTTTTGGACTTCGGCCTCCCTTGATCGTTCAACTAACCAAAGATTCCTTTTAGGGGCGCCCACGTCCCCTGGTTCCTCCTTCTCTTAACAAAACGTTCCCCAGATATCAATCTCTCAATATCCCTTCGATCCTCATTGTGTAATGACCATAGTCCTTGTGGATCCTACTTTTCCCATCTCTCTCCGTTTCAAAAATTTTAGCGCCACTTCAAAATATTTTTCTTTTTGAGGATATTCAAAATATCGGCCCAGAGCATTCAATGGAGTGTACTCACTTTATCTTTGCCAAGTTGGATCTTAACGATCACGAACATTCTTCTTTGGCTTTGCCTTTGCTCCTATTGGAGACTTTATTATCTCCTTGCATCTAGAATCTCCATGACTTCACCTTCCATCTCTTCCAACTCCTAGTCTGGTATATCCTAGTATAACTCCGCTTTTTGTTCCTTATAGCTTCGGCTCTTCATCCAAGTTTTCTATCTCCATCGTTACTTTGTTGAATCTTTTCAAAACTCTCGATCGTTCCTCTTTCTGTTTGCAACATTTCTTCCTTTTCTTGCCGTTCCCACTCGAATCCCTATGAATTCTGCCAAAGTTACGTCCTTCGGTTAAACACTTTTGTGGCTCCTTAGAGATGATCCAAAACCCGCATAATTTCATCAAATTACCTGAAACGCCATGGTCCGTTGGTAATAGCCAATGTGAGCTGTTGGATCTCCGGAGCCATCGAATGTTGAGAAGGTAGGCAAACGGAAGTTATGGGGAAACCGATATCCCGCGATTGGCTCAGCAAAAGGAGTCTTCCGAATGACCGAGTAAATATCCTCGCTTATTCTTCCCTTAGCCAATTGCCCTAACTTCCCATTGATGTTGGCCAACTCTTGACCAATCCGGGTCGGGTGATCTTCGGCAATACGATCACGACCTCATTAACACGATCATCACGTGCTACTCGATCATCACGAACAGCCCGTCCTTCACGACGTTTCTCTCGTCACGAACCGCTCGATCATCACGAGCGGTTCTTCGACGGTGGGTGAGTGAGTTCTTACCCAGAATCCAACCTTGTATTTGAATCGGTTGTACTCTCTTGCGGTCTATCGAACCGATCGCCTCGCCTTGGTTGATCATCAATCCTCCGAAGTCCTCGGTCTCCTTCACGGAAATTCCGATCGACATTCCGGTCTTCACCATTCTTTGGTCACGTGGCAATGCACGTCTCCCGAGTCGTGTTGATCGGGTTCTTGTGGTAAAACCACTCGTCCGGTGAGCAAGCGGAGTGCTTGGCTCACCTCCAAGAGTTGAATCTTTACCTGATCCAATTGATCTTGGATTGTATCAAGAGGAAGATTACGTCCTCCCCGGCCTTTATCCACTTCGATAGGATTTTGGCTTTCCGGGAATATCTGGATTATTCACCCCGGTATCCGAACACCGGAATTGCGTTGTGCAGCGGCTGCTGCGGCTGCTGATCTAGTCACCATGGCTTTTTCAAGTCTTTCCCACGACGGCGCCAAATGATGCGTCCAAAATCTGCTCACCCCCTTGGATCTCCACGTGATGTCCTGCAAAACGAAAGCATCGGATGTGGCCCGACCGCCGGGGTTGGGAGTCCACCTCCGAAGGCTAAGTCGGTTGATGAACTTAATCACAACGGCTCGCTAGAAGCACGAGCTAATGAATGAAGAAACGGGAAAGGTGATCTAGATAGCGGACGCCGATAGTTTAGGTCTATCAGTATGTATCCGAACCCGGGTCTCGAGATAGTATTCTCCTTGATCGATTGATCCGTCCCTCACCTTGTATAGTAGTGAGGTTTATATAGAGTGTACCTTCGAATCTCCTTCGTTGGATGCACTAGAGCCTTCTTCGGGTAGTCGCTGGATCTCATTAGTAAGATCCGTTGAGCGATAGACTTCTACTAGTTTGGGCTAGTAGAGGACTCCTGAGATAACCGTTAGGTTATGCGATAGTTATCCCTTTGATGATGATTATTCGCAGCCGTCAGTTTGAGTCTGCTATCATCAGGGTGATTACCCTAATCCATAAGTAAGATTAGAGCACGCTTGCAGCCGAATGATCTTTCTTCTTCAGCAAGCCATCCTCTGGATCCGGTTCGCTCGGGAGCGATTCGGTTTTCTCCGTCTCGACCGGGGTCGAGGGTCGGACCAGGTATGAACCCGGTCTGATCATAAACTCTCCATATCATATCTTTATCTCATCTTTCCCAGAAACAAATATGTAGGGGTTTTGATATTTAGACATAAAGTAATTGAAAAGTGTTAGAATTATAATAAGGATGGATTAGGACACTTAATGTTTTTGATGGTTGGATAGGTTAGAGGCAGACTTAGTGTAGGATATGATGTGGAGGTGCTGAGTTGAGATTTGAATGGATTCTACAGGTGAATTTGGGCTGCTATAAGGTTTTGGTGAACTAACATTTCAAAAAAGGGAGGGTAGTTTTAGGGTTTTGAAGTAGAAATTTGGATTGCTTACAATCGAATCTGAACTTTAACATAGTGTTATTCAAACTAATGAAGAGTTTGTTGATTGAGGACCCTCTAGGCTTCCCATCGTCAAGGTGATGACTGGACAACACCAATCTGACTAAACTGAGTTCTCAACTGAGCGTACATGACTAGAGCAAAAAGGTGATGCTGCTGCTGCCATCCGTTACTTCTCTAATCCAAATAGCTAGCATATAAGATACATGCTTAGCAGTCATTGATGTTATATGAATTATGACTTGTAACCAACATGGTTATTTTCTGATGTTAAAGTGTACTCAAAATGTTGGTTGGTTGTATCGTTGGACACTTGCTTGATCCATCAAAGTTGGACAATGCTCCATTGGTATTTTGCATTTGGTTAACAGAAGATGGATCTCAATAGACTTGACATTGTTGGTTTTGATTTTTCTTTTACATTTTCTACCAGAGTTTTTATTTTAATAACTCATCAACATATAAGAGACTGTAAAGTCAACTGTGGCCTAAATAAGGATAACAAGGTTTTGTTTGTTGTCTTGAGGAAATTGGAGCTCTGAAAGCTTCTTGAGGAAGTTAGCTTTGAAGGCTTCTAATGTCATTGTGCCAGGATGAATAGAGGATACATGGAATGTCTTTCTATCCCGCTTCTAATGTCATTGTGCCAGGATGAACAGAGGATACCTGGAATGTCTTTCTATCCCTAAGCTTCTAATATTTTTCTTTCTTGCTTAATTCTGAACTTCCTAATTGTCTCTCTCATGATTAACTTGAATCAAGGTGTAACTTTACTTTCACCTATCAACTTGGATTATTTACATATACCTCCCCAACTTTCCAAACTAGTTGTTTTCTAATTGTCTCTTTTGTGCATTTCAGTACTTCTCATGCGGACACTTCAAAATTGAAAGTGTAGAAATTGATCTTGCATGAGTTGATTTCAAAGATGCTAGTGGAAGAGGGTTCCATTGGAGGATTTGGAGCTTGATTTGACAACTATTTTGAGATAGGAATTTGATGTATTGATTATTGATGCCTTGGTTATTAAATTCTTCATTTGACTTTTTTGATTTGGTTCTTCAATTTTGTATATTTCTACACAAGTTGACTTCATTAATATGTATTTGGTATTATTTTTCTTAAATTTTGTCCTTTAAATATTTTTTAGCTTTCTTGAATTTTCTTTCTATTTATGTATTTGTACTGTCATACAGGAATAAATGCCAAAACAGGGGACATTTTTTTAAAAAAATATTAACGTATTTGGTGGCGGTAAAGCGAAAACCGCCACCATTTGGAAGCAATTTACCAGTGGTAATTACAAGTAACGTCACTAAGTATGGCTTAGGTACACATTAAATATGTTGAATTAGTGGCGGTTTAGCGATTTACCGTCACTAAAAAGGCATAAATGGTGGCTGTTACAAAGAAACAACCACTAAATATAAACATTTAGTGGCGGTTCTCAGTGCTACTGCCACTAAATATACATCATTAGGGCATATTCATATTATTAGTGGCGGTTTTATAAAACCGCCACTAATTGCAAGTTACACGCGCAGTGCATTCCACGGTGGATTTGTGGCAGTTTAAAAAACCGCCATGAATTAGATGGTGGTTTAAAAAACCGCCATGAATCAAATGGTGGCGGTTTTTCCCACTTTTAGTGGCGGAAAAAACCGCCACTAAAACCATTTTGTTTGTAGTGTCAAGTCTAACATTCACTGTGCTTTCGTCCCTTCGCCTATAGGCGGCTTCACTATTGCTCATGACTTGGTATAGAGATCTCTCCATGCAGTTGTTGGCTTTCTTCAGAATGCCTATTATATAGTGGTCGGCCTTTTGGAGGCGGCCTTGGCTCGGCTAAGTGACTTCGTCACCGCATTGTTTAATAATCAAGGGGCGGCGTACTTATTTTCGTGCTTTCTCAGGTCTAACCTTCACTGTGCTTTCGTCCCTTCGCCTATGGGCGGGTTCACTATTGCTCATGACTCTTTTTTTTTTTTTTTTTTTTAGAATTATTGCTCATGACTTGGTATAGAGATCTCTCCGTGTAGTTGTTGGCTTTCTCCAGAATGCCTATTATATAGTGGTCGGCCTTTCGAATGCCTCCTTCCTTACTTTTATGAGAAACTCTTTATGACTATAAATATAAGAAACATCTTAAAAACTTAGCGCTAAAGCACGAAGAGGCTACAAAAATGAATTATACCCGTTCTTGATACACAAGTAAAGCAGTGGCTACCCAAAAAATAAAAAAATAAAAAAAATAAAAATACACAAGTAAAACAATTAATTTCTACCAAATTCTAAATCAACAAAACAAGAGATCTTCACTTTTGATAAACAAATCTAAATAAAAGAGAAAAAAAATGCCTTATATTGCAGACACAATAGAAATAAATTGAAAGAAAACTTGTAGAAAAGACACTTACCGTGTTTGTCAATTTCCTCCACCATCTCATTGCCAGAGTTGCACTTCCTCTCATCTATCATCAAGAATAAATAATTAAAAAAAAAAAAAATCAGTAACACCTCCTTCCATATTATAACAAAGGATTTGCAGAATTTTTCATTAAATCTACTTACATAATACACAATATGCTACAACTTCCTTTCAAAATATTAGTTTATCAACACTTAGAGTTTTTAGTTTAAATTCTTCAATCGATCACAAGTCATTTTAAAGTTACTTTCCTATCATAGTAACAACATTTACATGCACATGCCAAAAGGATGAGGTGAATGACAAAAAGAAATAGAAAAATAGATGTGAATTCAAATTATGTGATCCTATGCAATAATTTGATTTTTTTTAATAGGATAATCTTGGTATTTGTATAATAGTGAGTAGTGAAGCTACATATCGAATCCTTTATTGTATAAAATTATTATTGCCACCCTCACTTCAAACTTAGATGTTATTGTGCAAAGATTATTTTACCCATCTTTTACTTAAAGTTCATTTTACCTTTTATTAAAATAAGATGTGTAAGATTACCACTTTGTTCTCATTGTTGAGCCATAGATGAACTTTTATCTTTGATGTTGACTTCAATTTGGGGGAAAATCGTGAGAAGTAAGTACCCATTTTATAACCCACCAAGTATTTCTACTTCAAAAAATACTTTTGATTGATTCTAGAAGCATAAAACTTTTTAAGGCGTTTCATAGAATTTTTTTTTTAATTGAAAACATTGTTTACAAGTAGGATTTTAGCAGAGTTCTTTTTTTTAGAATGTCAAATTGAATCCATAAATATCCCTCTCTGAACTCTTTCACTTAAACCTATCTTATGTCCAACTTTTGTTTCGAGAGATTTGTTGTTGCAAACATTAAAAGTATATACTAGCCAACTAGTAATATTCTAATATTCACACAATTTTTATTCTCAATTTTGTAAACATCTTTTACATGATTTGAGCCGCATTGTAAGTTATGCATGTCTGAGAAGAAAAATGATGTATGGTTTTCTTATGTTATGTAATTATTTTTCAGATTGTTAAAAGTTAGAGCAACAAAACTTCTATAGAAATTAAAAAAAAAATGAATTCCAATACCAAGGTTTGCTTCGAAGGTTTAATACTAAGTTAAATGTTGGAGGAAACCAAAATGGTAAGTTTTTCTCATGTTAACTATTCTTAATAAAATATTTTGATCAATAATATTTTTATATTTGGGAGGTTCCTCACCAACCAAATTATCACTATATAGCTAAATCATTTTGAAGTTTTTTTCATTTTTTGGTAAAATCAATTTCATGTCTTTAAGTAGAAAAAAAATCACAATTATATAAATGATTTCGTCCAAAAAGATTTTGGTATATTATGTAGAAATCATTATCAACATGGCTGATTTTGTTTCAATTTATGAGAAAGAATAGTAACCAATTCTATTGCATACTATGGATTTTCTGTTGTCTGATGACTGCAAAGTTTTTCCTCATGGGTGTATAATTCTGGTAGTGCTAGTTCATCAGAATGGAGTATTGAATTTTAGTTGGAAATTATATCCTATTATCTAGACTCCCTTTACTATGGAAATAGGAACACTAGATTTCTTGTAGTAGTTGTATGGTTGGAAGTTTTTGTTTGAAATTTGCATTACTTTTGTTGGTGAATGCTAACAAAGGACAGAAGACTTGACAAAAGCTATTGTTTGAAATATTGATATTTCAATTTTTGCATCTGATGAAGAAATTTGTCAATGTCTCCAGGAACGAAGCTTGGAAATTTATACTGTGATCCCTTAATGTCAGCATCTGGCCATAAGATCACTAGTAGACAACGATGAACGCCAACGCCACTGCAATTGCAAATTCTTGAATGCATATTTGATCAAGGTGATAGCATGTACATAGATATGCATTGAGAAAACCAAATTAAATCATAAGAGAAGGAAGCATTCCAATGAAGATCAATCATCAGTCAAGGAAGAGGCAGTGGCGGAGCCACTAAGGGACCGGGGTCCATGGCCCCCCGGATTTTTCAAAATTTATTTGAATTCCTTTAATATTGTTATTTTTATGTTAATTTCTTTCATTTTTCTACTTTTTTCTCTTCTCACATGTGAAATATCACTATTGGGCCCCCCTCAATATTGAAAACAAATTTTAAATGTAAAAGAATGAGTATAAATGTCACTCCTAGTGAAAAACTAACTCCTCAATCCCTATTTATTCTCCTCTCTTCTCTCTCACATCTTTTCTTCCTATTTATTCTCTTCTCTTTCTATAAACGTGGGTTAAAGGAAAATTTTGAAAAAAAAATCTTATTAGATATTCAAAATGTAATTCTAGAAACCAACTCTTCAATCCCTATTTATTTTCTCCTCTCTCCTCTCTCCTCTTTTCTTCCTATTTATTCTTTCCGTTTATTTCTTTCTTCCTATTTATTATTCCCTTTCTATAAGCGTGGGTTAAGGAAAATTTTGGTAAAAAAATCTTTTCTACAATTAGGTACTCTTTCTGTTTCTCAATTTATTTATTATTTCTTTTTTTCTCATTTGTTTGTTATTCTTTATTTGATTTTATATTTTATATATATTTTTTATTTCTTCTGCAATTTTTTGTTATTTTATTTTATATTGTGAATAAAATGGCAATAGTTAGTAAGGTAACTAACTACCATTGGTTTGCATCTCTTATTTAAGAAAAAACTTTGGTTTGCATCTAACTTTTTAGGGTTGAAGTCATGTGTATTTATTTTTGTACTGATGCTTTAATTTACCTATATCTTGTTGAAAAAATGTACCATTATCAATAATTTACCTATTTTTGTCAAATATGTGTGGGCCTTACAAAATATATGTGAATCTAATCCTTAATATAATAAAATAATTTATAGGTGGGACCCCCAATGGGTCTTATAAGGGGCTCATACAATATGTGTGGCGAAAAAGCATTAGTGCTTCCCCAATCTAGACTTCCATTCTTCGGCCCCTCATATTGAATCCTGGCTCCGCCCTTGGGAAGAGGACAGTTTATTAGTAATTTATACTGCATTACCTTAAAGGAATAAGATGATTGCAGGGTAAAGTAATAAGTATCCAGTTCCCTATATGTGCTGAACCACTCAAATTTCTACTTCCAAAACTATATTCTACATGCAAGAAAAAGAAGCACATAACTGAGTTTTGAAACCTTATGGCATAGTTATTTCAACTCACTTGTTCAATGCTACTCAAGGAATGCTTTAAATGTAGGATGATTTATCATTCCAAATGATATAACATAGAAAAAGATCCAAAATTTTAGTTGTTTTATCCAATAGTATTTTACATTAGATGGTTTGCAGGAACTCGTCTTGAGTGTGGATCTCATTGGAAGCAGCCTTGTGTTTCACAATCTTCTGTTCGTGGTACCCTTTTACTGCATTATATCATTCCTTATCCCTCATTAGCCAAATGTTTTGCTCTGCTAATGCAGTCATATATTGGCAGCTTCAACTAGAAGGTCAAGAGCTAGAGTTTTAGTCATAGTTGCAGTGATATCTTCTACATTTGACTGGATTTTATACGACCTCCTCAGAGAGAATTCTTGTATATCCATTCATGCAAAATCTCAGCATTGCATATCTTTTAAGAGGTATCCCCTTAATGGATTACAATATGTGCTTGATTAAGAACTAATTGTAATTTATTTTAAGTTATGTTTTGATAGTGGAATATTATTATCTCTATGGTCAAATTCAATCATAATGGTGGCTGGATTATGTTTCAGTTTCAGTTCCAGAAGGATATTCTTTTCAGAAAATAAATTCAGCAATCATGACTTATTAACTTCTATGTGGATGAGGTTTTGGATGCACCACAAAATTTTCAGAAAACATTAAAAACACAAACAAAACTCACTCATTGAAACAAAGTGAAATGTCATATATTAATGGTGACATAAAAACTGAAAATATACTAATAATTTACTCTGGATACTCTGAAGGGGAAGGGTGAGCACAGAAATGCGTCTAACAGGGACCCTGAATATGAAAATGAACTAAAGAGGATAAGACTGACTCCTAGACACTTGCCGAGCTCAGAAGCTTTACACTATCAGGGAGATAGACTTGCAACTAGGGACTATGTTATAGTCTAGTAAACAACAAATGCCTTACCCTACCCAGTGATGCTAACGAAGTGGAGAAGCACCATTTTACGTAAAAGACTATCCTTCTGAAGCCCTTTATTAATGATCTTTTCTGTCTTGAGATCCTGAAACACACAACAGGAAGAATGAAAAAGTAAGAACTGTTAAAAAGTTGCATAATTTGACTGAAAATGAAATGTTAAATGGTAATTGAGAAACATAAAACACATGAGGTAATAAAAGAAAGAATTAGAACCATTAGTAGAAGAACAATCTGCAAGAATAACTAGAGATGGACAATTATAGACTTCTGAGACGGAGAAAACATGCTCAGCTTATGAACCATGTGAGAGGAAGCAACTGAATCAATGACAACTCACTCCTCACAGAGGAGTGGTAGATGGGGAAGCCAAACATGCGACTATACTTAATAGTGTGCCAATGAACCCGTAGATGTGGATGCAGATGTCTCAAGCTGCTAGATACGATTGAGTAGCTGATTAACAGACTCATTCCCAGTGAAGAAACCTGATTGGTGTTTGAGATGCTCACACTTAGTTGACACTCCCCCTGGTGATTGAGGTATTATCAAACTGTTGTACCCACTAAAGCATCCCATTATTCACCCAATACTTCAATTGTGTGATTAATACGGTCACAAAGTGTACGCTGTTGGACAGAATGATCAATTAGTTTTGTCACAAGTTTCTTCCTACTTTGACTTTACCTAGATTTTCCATATAAAAGGAAAGTGAGAAAGGAAAGCAATAAAAAATACAGGAAACCCAACAAGTGAAAAGTACAGAGAAAGATAAATCATTCTGTTGAAAACATGTCACATTACAACACATTCTTTAGCTCAATCATCTCTCTTTGTTTGGTTGGAACTTGGAAGGTTCCTCACCAGTTCCTTGAATCCAAACAGCAATCTCTACACATTAAAAACTACTCTAAACTCTGGGGAGCAGAATGATCTGTGAGTCTGTACACAGTGCACAGCTTTTTGCTGCTGGCAAAGATGAGAACCCACTTGAAGAATAAGAAGAAGAAGAAAGAAGATATAATGGAAAAAGATAGAAGATTCGGAGAAGAATAACCCTTATGCATGCTACTACCATTACTAAGGATGAGATGCATACATCATCTTTACAACTTGGAGTGTCAGTGCCCATAAAAAGTTAACAAAGGCAAAGACAATCTATGTATTTTGATACTTTAATTAAGACACAATGCAAATCTGGTTCAATCTGTAATTCTGAATAAGGTTCTTACTAATGGAATTGTCTTTTTTTTCTTTTTTTTTCTTCTTGTTTTTCAATTTGGTTCTTCTACTTGTATGTGATGTAGTTTGTTGTGTCATGATCTGGGATATAAGTATATAACTAAGAAGAAACCAAATGAGAGAGAGAGGGTAAAACTATAACAGTTGGGCTACATCAAAGGTCAACTTTAAGCCCATATTTATTTGCACTGGTAATGGATGAATTAACCAAAGACATTCAAGATGAGGTCCCCTGGTGTATGCTTTTTGCAGATGATATTGTGTTGATTGATGAGACCCAAGTGGGGATTAATACCAAATTACAATCATGGAGAGTAGCTTTGGAATCAAAAGGCTTTAAACTTAGTAGATCGAAGACAGAATATATAGTTTGTAACTTTAGTCATGGTCGGGCAGATGATGAGGTGGTGATACTTGACGATAAAGAGATTCCTCAGAGTGATTGTTTTAGGTACCTAGGTTCAATCATAAGTAAAAGAAGTGATTTAGAGGATGAGTTTCCCAAAGAATTAAAATAGGGTGATGAAGTGGAGAGGTGCGTCCGGGGTCTTATATGATCGGTGTATTCCATTAAAGCTTAAAGGAAAATTTTATAAGACCGTTGTTCGACCATCTATGATGTACGGTGCAGAATGTTGGGCTGTTAAAAGAATCATATAGATAAACTCAGTGTAGCAGAAATGAGGATGCTAAGATGGATGAGTGGCAAAACTAGGATGAATAAGATAAGAAATGATCATATTAGAGTTGGTCTGGGAGTTGCTCCCATAAGTGATAAGCTTTGAGAAAGCTGTTTGAGGTGGCATGGCCACGTTCAACGGAGACCTATAATCTATAAATGCCCCTGTACGGAGAAGTGATATAATCCATATTGAAGGAAATAGAAGAGCTAGGGGTAGACCTAAGATAACCTTAGGAGAAGTGGTGAGAAAGGATATGTATAGATTAGGCCTTGTATCTAGCCTGACCTCGAATAGAACTAATTGGAGGGCAAGAATCCATGTAGCCGACCCCATTTAGTTGGGACAAGGCTTATTGTTGTAAAAGATGAGAGAGAAGAGAGAAGAGAATAAATAGAAATTGAAGAGTTAGTTTTTAATTAGGAATGACCTTTATACCCATTATTTTACATTTAAAATTTGTTCTCAATATTGAGGGGGCTAAATAATGATATTTCAAATATGAGAAGAGAAAAAACTACAAAAATTAAGAAAATTAATAATAAAATTAAAAAAATTAAGGGAATTATATAATATTTTTTTAAACCCTGGGGCAGGTGGGCCATGCCCCCTGGCCCCACTGTAGTTCTGCCCTTGAGTAGCTTAATGCTACACATCAAACACAACACTGAAATTGAACCCCCTTTTCTATCTATCGACGGTAGACAACATGTATATTATTCTAATCTTAGAAGATAAGGCGTAGGCCCTGGGCTCGAGCATCTTTATCTCTCAACCACCTGATATGGGAAGATTATTACCAAATCGGGTTTATCCTCGGTTCGATCCTTGACTCCGGTTAAGAACGGTCCAACCATGGTCGGGTCTAAACAACTGGTCTAATCACTAGCGTAACAAGGAACCTCGCAGTTCTAAAGATAGGCATGATCCCACGAAGTTCGGGATAGATAAACAATCTATAGAAGGTTGGTATCACTAGCAAGAGTGGATGATCGTGCAAGATATGGCCATTGCCAGTTACAGAATGAAGGATCATGTGATCAAAGAAAACCACCCACAACTCTGTAAAAGGAGTTTAACTGCAAGATCGGACGGTCACCAAGAAGGATCATGAATGCATCTAACGATCAAGAATCACAAGTACAACCTATATAAACGAGTAGCCTATTCCCAAACCAGGTAACTGAATCGTTTTCCAAACAATCATATTCAAAATTTGGCTCTGCAACTAGCCAAAGCTTTGTGATGAGTTCCTTAATTGACTTAGCCTTCAAAGGTGGCCTCCCGACCCCACGGTCGAGCCACGTCTAACATTGTTTTGCAGGTCATTACTCAATGATCTAAAGGCTGAGCAGATTTTGGACACATCATTTGGGGCTATTTGTGGGAAACGCTTTAGAAAGCCATGGTTACCATATCAGTAGCTTTAAGGAACCAAGGCGTTCCTCTTCCTCCAGGAGGAGATTCCCATCCAGTGCCAGTAGGGGATATTCCTGAAACAAGTCATGCTCATGAAGTTCGAGTAGATAAAGGATTGGTTGGGGAAGATAGCCTTGTCAACTTGAACAATCTTCAACAACAAATGAATCAAATGCAGTTTCAGTTTCTAAAAATGCAGCAGACGCTTCGTATGCTCACAAGACAAGTGGTGGCTCCTCAGGCTCCTAACCCTTGTGATCAGGAGGAAGTCCCAAGGCGTGTGCAAGAGACAGGGACGCATCTCTCCCTGTTTTTAGGGCGTTGCTAGCAGAGAGAGAGAGACAACTGGCTGAAGGTCAAAATTACAAACCAAACCTCCAGAGGAGCTTTAGGAGTCGATCCAGAGAATGAAGGACAGGAGAGCTACATAGAAGAGACGTACGACATGATTGCCCGTAGGCAAGCCGAACTGGTACCGCTACAAGATTGGGACGAGGGGTTCGAACTCATACACCAACCTCTCAGCTTTCGAGAAGAGATAGTGTTCGGACGGATGACAGTTGGACTGTCCACATAGGTCGGGAACTTGCGAACATAAATCAAAGGTTAGGGCAACTTTCACGAGGCAGGAGAATCGATGACATTTATTTGATCATCCGAAAGACCCTGTTTGTGGATGCCATAGCCAGGTTCGAGGTTCCCCACAACTTTAGACTCCCAACTTTTTCTTCATTTGATGGTTCGGGAGATCCCATTGCCCACATCATTATTACCTGCAGACCATGGCAGTAGTTGGAAATTCCGATGAAATCCTATGTAGAGTGTTTGGGTCATCTCTTACAGGGGCAGGATAAAAGTGGTTTTCAAACCTTCCTTCGGGAAGAATCGTTGATTTTGAAGAACTAGCCCAAAAATTCATCGGTCAATTCCAAAGTGGAATTCAAATTAAGAAGACAAAAGAAACTCTATTCATCGTCAAGCAAGGGAAGAGTGAGTCGATTTGGGATTACCTAAAAAGATTCAATAAAGTCACCATGGAGATTGAGAACTTGGATGAACAATTGGCCAAGACAGCTCTCTTCATTGGGCTCACAAACCGAAGGCTATTGGAGCTATTACTTCAAGATATGCCTGCCACATATTCCAAATTTGTACAAAGATCTTAGAAGCAAGCTGAAGTAACTAAAATTCTCAATGCACGCCAAGGAGAAGTCAAGGTTTCCAATAAAGATCAAAAGGCATCTGACCGGGGCCAAAGACTAAAGCAACCTAGCCATGATCAGGCAAGGAAACTGCATTTGGATTGGAGAAAGCATTCACCCGATCAAAATGAGTTTACACCATTGAATGCCCCACGATCAGAGATCTTGATGCAAATCAAGAATCAAGACATCCTAAAATGGCCACCAAAGATGCTAGCCAAACCAGGAGAAAGGAATATGGAGAAGTATTGCCATTTTCATAAAGATTATGGACATTACACAAATGAGTGTAGACATCTAAAGGCGGACATCGAAAGATTGATATCTCAAGGACACTTGTCCAACTTCGTAAAAGGACGAGGAAGGGAGCCAAGGGTGGCAGTTGAAAAAAGAAGGGAGCGGTCGGGAAGAAGGGATCATCATGCTGAAGTTCCCAAGTCAAAAAAGGGTAAAGAAGTGATTGAGGCCAGCCGATCTCCTATTCTTACCATATTTGGAGGTCCAAAATCCGAATCCCTCAGAAAGATGAAAGCCAAGTCCAAGTTTATTGGGACTGGAGAAGCCCAAAAGAGGAAGAAACCGAATGTGGAAAATACCATCACATTCAGTGAAGAAGATGAGAGAGGTGTATGTACCCCTCATGATGATGAGATTGTAATCAAAGTTGAAATCGGACGTGGGGAGATACATAGGGTATTGGTCGACACCGGATCGTCAATGGATCTTTTGTCTTATGATGCTTACCAAAAGTTGAAGGTGGAGGAGGATCTAATGAAGCCGTCATCCACCTATTTGTATGGATTTGCTGGTTCATCAGCTGCAGCAGAGGGATTGGTTCAATTGGATCTTTCAGTGGGAAATTTCCCCAAGGAAACCACTCTTAGGGTGAATTTTCTATTTGTTCGGGAGCTTCCAGCTTATAACATTATCCTCAGCAGGCCATCTCTCACAAAGCTAGGAGTAGTAGTTCCACGAAGCATATAAAGATTAAGTTCCCGACTAACACGGGGATCAGTCAGGTGACTTTTGCTAAAAAAATCTCTCGACAATGCTATGTTGCATATCTTAAGGATAAAGATGGCCCTAGAAAGGCCACGACATTACCAATAGAAGTAAGTGATGATCGGGATGAAGATGAGATGCAGAGGCCTAAGCCAGTGGAGAAATTGGAGCAAATCCAATTGGATCCGGAAAATGAAAGAAGAGCAACTCATATCGGATCTGAACAACCGGAAGAATTCAAGGAACAACTGAAGAGTTTCCTTCAGGAGAACCAAGATATATTCGCATGGTTGGCTGAAGACATGCCAAGAATAGACCGAACGGTGGTAGAACACAAGCTTTGGATAGGCCCAAAGGCCAAGCCCGTAGTCCAGAGGAGGAGCTTCTCAATGGAAAAATCTGAAGCCATAAGGGGTGAGGTCGAGAAACTAAAAAATTCAGGATTCATCGTGCCCATCGAATGCCCCACTTGGCTAGCCAATGCGGTAATGGTCAAGAAATCAAATGGAAAGTGGAGGATGTGCACTAACTACACGGACCTCAACAAAGCTTGCCTAAAGGACTGTTACCCCTTACCTCAAATAGATCTCTTAATCGACGCAACAGCTAGATATGAAACTTTAAGTTTCATGGATGCTTATTAGGGGTATAACCAGATCCTGATGAATCGAGAAGATAAAAAATTTATAGCTGTCGTGACTGATCGTGAAAGTTTTTATTACAAAGTTATGCCATTTGGTTTGAAGAATGCAAGAGCTACCTACCAAAGAGCAGTTAATAAGATTTTCAAAGATCTGATCGAGAAAAACATGGAGGCTTCTGTGGATGACATGTTAGTGAAGAGCATTGCATGTTCAGGGCATATCGCTGACCTAACAGAGGTATTTTCGGTGCTATGAAAATGCCAAATGAAGTTGAATGTAGAAAAATATGCTTTCGGTGTATCCTCAGGAAAATTCTTGGGGTTCATGGTTTCTCAAAGGGGGATAGAGGTTAATCCAGCCAGAATACAAGCTTTTATCAATATGGAGCCTCCAAAGACCGTTCAGGACGTACAATGCCTAACGGGAAGAGTTGCGGCATTAAACCGATTTATATCACAGTCGGGAGAAAAGTGTCTACCATTCTTTAAAGGATTGAAGGACTTGAAGGGAAGCAAAGAAGCACAATGGATCGACGAATGCCAAAAATCTTTCGAGAACTTGAAAATCATGCTTGAAAAACTACCTCTCCTTTCCCGACCAGAAAAAGGCAAAACTTTGCAAGTTTACTTGGTAACTTCCCGTTCGGCCGTTAGTGCAGTTCTCATTTGGGAGAAGGAAAAGAAGTAGTGGCCAATTTACTATGTCCGCCATGTACTCTTGGATGCAGAAACCAGACACTCATAGGTTGAGAAGCAAGTGTTAGCTCTCATGATAGCAGCCAGAAAGTTCAGCCCTTATTTCCAGGCACATCCAATAGAGGTATTAACTACTTTTCCGCTGAAAGAAGTTCTTTATAAGCCTGATTTGTCTAAAAGGATGGTCTAATGGTCGGTTGAACTTGGTGAATTCCAAGTAAATTTAAACCTCGGACGACAATAAATGCCCAGGCCTTGGCAGATTTTGTCTTAGAAACCACAACTCCAATAGAAGAAGAAACCGAACCCAATATCCCGACCATATGGGACGTTTATGTGGATGGTTCAAACAATAAACATGGAGCTGGAGCAGGAGTCCTACTCAAAAGTCCAGCATGCTTTATAATCCGTTACGCCTTAACGTTCACGTTCAAAGCAAGCAACAATGAAGCAGAATATGAAGCCTTCATAGCAGGACTTCGGTTGGCTAAGGCCCTAGCAGTAGTTGAAATAACTGTTTACAGTGATTTTCAGCTTATTGTTAATCAAGTGCATGGAGAGTATGGGACCAAAGAGCCTCGGTTGCTAAAATATCAAGAAATGATACAAGCATTGAGGAAAGAATTCAAAGACATCAAAATATGCCAGATCCCAAGAAAGGAAACACCATGGTGGACAAACTCTCAAGATTGGCTAACGCCAAAGAAAAGACACTCGAACCATCATTTTACATTGAAGAACTAGGCTTCCATAGCAATCAAGTGCAAGAGGTTTCATATATTGAAACCGAGCGATGCTAGATGGACCCGATCGTTGAATACATTCAAAATGACCAATTGCCCGAGGATCCAAAAGAAGCGAGGATGATTCGAGTACGAGCATCAAGATTCACAATACAGAATGGAAGATTATATCGAAGATCTTACATTGGACCGCAACCTAGATGTAGGGGGCCTGAAGGATCAAAAATTGCATTGGCAGAGGTTCATGAAGGAATTTGTGGAGCGCATATGGGCAGTCGGGTATTAGCACACAAAATTCTGAGGCTCGGGTTATACTGGCCAAAGGTTCAAGAAGATGCGATGGAGTATGTTCGCCACCGCAACAACTTCCAAATTCATTCAACAGTGTCAAAAAATCTTGCAGCAATCCTGACATCGATTTTGGATCCAATCCCATTTGCGATGTGGGGAATTGACATTATGGAAAGATTCACCAAAGCATCGGGTGGTCGAGAATACCTGATTGTGGCGATCGACTATTTCACCAAGTGGGTGGAAGCAAACTCATTGGCAACGATCACCAAGGAAAGGGTAGAGAAGTTTGTGTTGGAGTCAATTATTCACAGGTTCGGAATCCCAAAAATCCTTGTCACTGATCACAAGACACAATTTGACAACCCCAGGTTTGAGCAATTTTGCAACACATACCTAATCAAGCATCGAATATCATCAATAGCATATCCTCAAAGGAATGGACAAGTGGAGGTAACGAACCAAACATTATTAGATGGAAATAAGAAAAGACTCAAATCTGACAAAGCCCTATGTGTAAAATCCAGCCCTATCCTAACCCTGACCTGACGCGGATCCATTGTTGTTTATAGGTCCGAAGACCCAAAGTGGTGGTAGAAGAGACTTGTGGACCCTTTTGATTGATACTTTTGAGTCGGAGTCCGAGCCCATGGACATTGACGATGATACCCCTTACTTGAGTGCATTGTCGGTGTTTAGTGAAAATCTACGCATAGAAGAAGAGTGAATTAGTTGAAGTACCTAATGGACTCCCGTGCACAATCTGAAGGAATTTTTGAAACTAGACTTCTTGATTGACTTGTAGAAGAAAACCCCACTCAATTTGACCCTGTATAGCCCTCCGAATCCCTGTCCGAAGTTGCTGAAGTATTTATGGATTTTCTGCTGAAACCTGTTTTGGTCGATGCCATCGACCAAGACCATCAACCAAAGTTTCCCAGACTCAAAGTTAATGATTCTTTGGAATATTCCCTATCCTATTTATGCTAGCCTCGTGTTTTGAGCCCTATTTTAACCATTACCACTCCTAAGAACGTGGAGAAGGTTCCCCAAAGCTCCTCCTTGGCATTGGTGAAGAAGATTCCACCCAAATCATTGTCAATCATTCTTCTTTGTCTCCATCACCAACTACAAGGTATGATTCATCACTCTCACTCTCTATTCTATTCTTTTTCTTGCTGTTGAAACCTTGGAGTTGATGCTGCAACCTTGCACCATCACTCCAAGTGTTCACTCTTGCTTAATCTATGATCCTCTCCCTTGTTCATTGATGCTATGCTCTCATTTCAAACCTTGCATATGCATTCCCTTGATTCTCTTCTTAACTTCATGCATTCTTATCCTAAACTGAGGTATATTGTATGCTATGTTTATGTTTATTACTAGCATATGATTCTAACCAAATTCCTATAAGTTCCCCTAGCTAATTCATGCTTTTCCAATGCAAATGCAATTGATTTCAATCCATGCTATGATTCTTATCTATAGAACTTAGTAGTCTAATTTGGGGCTTTCTATTTAGACCTTTAGATTGTGTTAATTCTTTGATTAGTAGTGTTCTTATACTATGCTTAAGCATCCCTCCAAGTTTAGGGATTGATCCGAGCCCCGGAAGACCGATTTCGGACCAAAATCCCCAAAATCCAATATGCAGCCCCAAAACTGTCTTGGTCGATCCTCCTTGGTCGATGCCATCGACCAAGAGCATCGACCAAACATGTTGCTGACTGCAACTTCACCTAGTTTTGACCGGTTCGACCTCCGATTTTTCCGATTTCTTCTCTAATCTTTCATTTGTGTTTGTTTAGGGTCTTAACACTATTATTGGACCATTCCTTCGTAACTCTTGGATCATCATCAACTCAACTTAAGGTAAGGATGGTTATCACCATAAATACATAGGCTACTTGCTTATGTCTTGATGTTTATAACTTAGTGAACATAGTCTCTTAATTACTTTTGAATATCATAGGACTGCTATACATGTTTTAGAACAGTAGTATTGTGATTTCATATACTCTTGTTATAATGATTTATTATTTCGGCTACTTGTATATATGATGAATCATTTCGATGTTATGATTTAACTTCTATCATGATGATGTATCAAATGTATGCGATATGATGGACTCGAGTATGTGATTGCTTAGGTATAACTTGGGATTGGAGAGTGACCTATTGATGCTTCTGTCCTTGGGAATCGGAGGGAATAGTATGGGATGTTCTCCGAAGGTGCCTATCAACAGTTTCCCGGGTTATTGGATGACATACATAGGATTGTCTAACTGTGTGGCTAGGATGTCCTTGTCGTGTCAGACCCGAATTGGAAGGGCATTGAAACCGAACAACCCGTGGTAGTGTATGGTTTGATGGGCACTCAAGACCGGTAACCAACCCGTGAGATGACATAAACCATGCTACGGATACCCGAAAGGGGCCATTTATTGGTAGGGTTGCAAATAGCTAGACTTGGGCTCACGGGTGCTCGAAGATTAGTGAGTCATATCCATGAGAGCTTCCTGTCTACTATTTGTGGATGATCAATAGGGTTGGTGAGTCCTATGGGTAATATTCGTGACTCTAGTGTGAAGGATACCGGAAAGGATCCCGGGACGGGAGGAATGGAAGTATCCGGATCTGACTTGATATGACTAAGTAAATGACTTGCATTGGGCTAGGCTTTACCTTGACAAGCACGATTTTTTGGTAAAGTTTGCATTTACTAGAGGGCTGAAGAGAAACACCTTTCTTCCTCTTCGAAACATTTTTAGATTGGTCTTTTGGGTTTGAAGGGATAGAGGCATACCCCACCTATCAGTGATCCTCTCCCCCTTATCACCTAATAGTTCTATTAAAGCAGTGGAACTTGCTTGATTAGCAGAGCCCTCATTTTTGGACTCATGATCAACAAAGTCATCACTCGAAGTTCTATCGCTAACCATTGTATACGAGCAAAGTAAAAGATTGAGCAAAAGTAAGAAAAAGAACTTATTTGCAGAATCTTCAACACAGTAAAGCTCTGTAACTGAAGGCAGTAAAACTAGGGAATCACAAAGAAAAGCTCTGGAAACTTCAAATGCAGATAAGTTCATGAAATAAGGAAGTGAAAGTGAAAGGATCAGGGAGAAAGGGGCTTAAATAACCCCCAAAAGAAAAGACGGGAGGTTGAGATCCATTATAATCAAGGAACACAGAGGAGCGACGGTTCAAATTCCAATCACCAATTGTTAAAGTAGGATGAAGATCAACGGTTAATAATCAATGACGGTTCGGATTTGACGAAACAATAATGACGCATGTAATAAGAACCCACGTGGGGCTTCGACACTTGTTACTAGGAGGACAAACAACTTAAGGAGTAAATCGTCAATCAAAGCAATAAATGCGAAGTGATGTTTGAGTTTCTTAGGATGATCAACCCAGTAGTAATACTCGGGAAATCAAAGAAATAAGGGTGGATCAATTCATCTAGAACAGGAACAAGAATCAGAATTTAGATGCTAAAAGAAAACTATGTTTGAAAGTCTAGAGAAATTCCAAGGAATTTCCATGGTACGAGGCTTCAGCTACGCCTGAGTGAGACCTCCCAATGAAGCATCGGCTTTGCCCTAATGAGACTTCCGAAGACGAAACTTTGGCTTTGTCCGACTGAGACTCCCAAAGATGAGGCTTCGGTAATGCCCAAGTGGAATCTCCAAAAGCTTAGGAGTTCTCAGGAATCTCTAAGCAAAGGCATCAATTCCAAACCCGAGTAGGACCTTCGAAAGCCTACACAAAATTCTAAATTTTACAGGCAAAAAGCTTCGATTTCTGACCCGAACAAGAATTTTGAAGGTCAAGGAGAATTCCGGCAAATTCTTCAAAAGCATTATTATCATACTGTTATGGAACTTATTCCAAAGATGATGAGGCCAAAAGATTTTTTCATTAGTGCATAAAGCGGCCAGAGGGGGCCTGTGAAACCCAGCCCTAACCTGACCCTGACCTTGACCCGGTAACCCGGTTGTTTTTAGGTCCGAAGACCCGGAGTAAAGGAAGAAGCCAACTATGGGCCATTTCAATACAAGACATGGTGTTTGACTCTGAACCCATGGATGTTATTGATGGAGTTCCATACTTGGATGTCTGTGTAGATTTGGAAAGGAAGCTGCAGCTGTCTGAAGATGAGATTAGTTGAAGGACTTGGAGTATTATCTGACTTGGTTTGGAGGTATTTCCTTACACTTGACATGTCACTTGATGTGTATTCAAAAGCCCATAAGGTTTAAAGCCCATTTGATCCTCCAAATCCCTAATTATTCCTTACTGTCTGCCTTGGTCGACTCCTTGGTCGAGTGGGCCACTCGACCAAGCACTCGACCAAAGGAGTGTGAAATCCAAGAATTTGTAATTTTAGGGTTTTTCACTTTTATTTAAACCCTACTTCGTATTTCTTTGTTACGGCTGCCTCCTAAACACTTTGTGAACGTGAGAACACCTCTCCGAAACTCTCTCTGGTGATTTCGAAGACTCCTCTGCAGATCTCAAGCCTCTCATCGCTGTTTTTACAATTCAAGGTTAGTAATCGCTTCAACATTGCGAATTTCTTTTCTTCGATCTGTTCTTGATTGAGATCAGGAAGTAGATGCTGCATCCTTGCAACCATCCCTTCGTGATCTCCTTCGTTTCTTTGAGATCTATGATCATCATCACAATCTCAACCCTAGCCGTATATTTTCTGGAAACCCTAACCCTTGCTTGATTTCTGGAAAACTTTGGTGACCTCCCATGCGAGGGAAACCTCATGGGTAATGTTTCTAGTAACCTAAACTATAATTTCTATGATTTTCTTGTTATAATTGGCAAATCATTAATTCCCTTTCATTCTGTAATCATAACCTTTCCTGGGGAGCCATAAAGGTTGAAACCCTAATTTCTTGGGTTAAATCAAGAACCCAATTTTTTTACCATGATTTGATGTTTTTATCTTCCCATATGATTCTAATACATCCTAGGAAGTTCCCCTTCGAATTTTGGATCAATCCGACTTCAAACGAGGAAGTTATGGCCAAAGCAGTCTGTACAATTCCGTACTGACTTGCTTGGTCGATCGTTGGTCGATCTACACAAGCACTCGACCAAAGGAGTCGATAGCTTCGTTTTTCGCCCGATTTGATTCGTTTGCTCTCTGATCTTTTAGGCATCTTTCCTAATGTTGTATCTGTGGTTATTAGGAGTTTATTTGCTAAGTTTGGAGTTGCTCACTTTGATCTTTGGATCATCTTCTTTGATAATCAAGGTAAGGACAGTTATTTCCTTAAGTACATAGATTTCTTGTTCTCTGGTTTCTACCTTATGAAACTATGAGATTACTTACTGTTATTGTAATTTAATTGTGATCTCTTACTGTGAGAACAGTAGCACTTGTTTATATTATCTTTTTCATTATTCATGTTATATGAATTACTTATTATTACCTAATCTGATTTTGTTTTTACATTCTCTTGTATATGATGAACTGTTGGTTGTATATGTCATGACTGATCTGAGAATGTGTTTGCTTAAGTTTGGTTTGGGATTGGGGAGTGTCCTTTTGACACTTCTGTCCTTGAACATCGGAGGGAACAGTATGGGATGTTCTTCGAAGATGCCCATCGACGCTTTCCCGAATCATTGGTTGTCATACCTAGGGATGTCTAGCAGTGTTTGGCTAGGATATACCCCTGTTATATCAGACCCGAATCGGAAGGGTATTGAGACCGAACGACCCGTGGTAGCAATATGATTCACGGGCGCTCAAGACCGGTAACCAACCCGTGAGAGGACGGGAATCATATTGTGGGGGCCATTTATTGGAGGTTGCATATGGCTAGACTTGGGCTCATGGGTGCTCAAGACCGGTAACCAACCCGTGAGAGGACATGAGAGCTTCCCGTTTACCATATGTGGATAACCGATAGGGTTGATGAGTTTGTATTCCGAGTTGGTCGGTGCCATAGGATACGCTGACTCTAGTGCGAAGGATACCGGAAAGGATCGTCAGGGACGAGGAATGGACATATTTGGAACTGAGATGATATAATTGACTAGATGACTTGCATTGGGCTAGGCTTTTCCCCAACATGCGCCGGTACTTATGCCAAATGGTTGTGAGAGAGTGTGTTGACTAAATCCCCTACCATGGTTTGATGAGGACTTTACCCAGTTACCCGGCAGACTCAAGATGCCAGGATGGCTGAGGGGGAGTGACTGACCTACCCAAAGAAATACGGTGCTATGACTTAAAGCATGTCTACCATAGAGACCAGCATACATAGAGTTTAGATGCATTCATACTTTATCTGTTTCATATTGCATTGCATCATGTTATGTTTTGTCACATGTTATCTATGATGTTATGGATTAACTTGCCTTACTGAGTTTCTTTCGAAACTCATTCCTTTTTGTATATTCTCTTGTTAGATTATCCTGTAGGTACAGATTTTTATGACGAGCAGTACAGTGAAGCGCAAGCCAATGAAGCGTATTACACGCAAGGTACTGGCGACGATCAAGATTACTCTGATGATCCCCCGGCGGATCAAGCTGCGTACTACTTTTGAAAACATCATAGAGTTAGAAAGGATTCATTGGGTTGATGAAGTCCACACTTATGAAGACATTATCTATAGACTAGAAGACTCTCGTTCCTAGTTTATTTCTTAGTGCATTTGTTTCAGTTGTTATTTCCTTTTGACTTTCATACTGCGTTCCGCTATGTTTGTGGAGTGAGTTTCTGCCTCACTTTACTTCTTTTGATATCTTCGGATATCTGGTATCATTTTCTGCACTCTGATTATATTATTTATTCATTTCTTGAGTTAAACCTTTTGTTTATAATATTTAAAGGTTGATTAATTCCTGTTTATGATTATGTTATTGTATATGTGGGAGGATGATTTCCTCGATACTTGATCTTCGGGGCTGTGGATCACACTCCCCGGTATGCCAGTTAGGGTACCGGCTAGGGGGATGTGACAGAGCCAACCCTTACAAAAAAAATATCTATATAAAAAAAAAAAAAATAAAAATAAAGAAAGAGAAAGAGAACATAATTCATTCTTGAGCAAGCTCATGAATGGGTGTCACTGAAGGGTCCGTTATTGGAGTTTGTTCTTGAAGGGTCTGATTTTCTCGAACCACCTCACCCTCGGGCGAAAGAGGAGGAGAATCACTAAGATAAAATTCTATATCCAAATCAGCTAGTTGGGGGTCGTCCACCAATCGAGCCCATTCAGGAAGAGGTTGCTTCAAGGAATCAAACACCTCCAGGTGACAAACTTTCTGAAAGGGAGTGGTATCAAAAGCAAGATCAACCGAGAGAATGGCTTTCCATAAATCATTTTGCCCATCTTTGTAAGCCTGAGTATTAAAGAGAATCATCAAGTCACTAAAAGGTTTACTGCACTATTATTTTCGAACACAGGCTTTCCTAACTTCTTCAGAAATATGTTCGGGCTTGGAAGGAATAGCCAGATTCTGAAGATCTTCTTTTTCCTTGGTCAAGACGTCAACCCTCACTTAAAAATTCGAAACGATCCCCTCCAGGCTCTTTACCTCCCGACTCAAGGCCCTGATCTGGCTGGTGGCCAAGTCGTAATCCTTACTGAGGTGACTAACCTTTTTATTCTCTTCCTTGAGTTTGAGACTTTCTTCTTTCAACTGAACGATCTCCTAACCCGTGGACTCCATCTCTTCTTCATAGTACTTTAACTGAGTACCGCCGATCCGATGCATAGCCTCCATGTAGCGATGGAAACCCTCCACAGCTACCTTGAGAAAGTAAATAATCGTCAAAGGGAAATTTCAAGAGATGTGTACACTTCACAAGTATGATACTCGGGAAAATTAGCTACTTGGTAGAAGAGCGAACAAATGCTTCATCATTGAGAGATTCAAAGATCTTGCAGTCGGCAGTCATCAAGCTAAGGGAACCCCATTCGGAAGCTTTCTCATACTCCTGAGTGACCCGATCGTTAGTTTCCAAAGTCCATTTGGGAACGAAGATGTACCCCGACTCTTGATGCTTTCGTTGCCTCTTCAATGCAGCATCATCAACTAAGTCATGCCTTCTTTTGGTACGGACAAGATCCGAGACGACTTCCTCCTCCTAGACAGGAGCCTTTACTTTTCCCAAGCCTTCAGCTGATTTTCTAGAAACTCCTTTTGCAGCTTTGGGGGCGGGTTTCGGGGAAGGGGTGATGGCTTTCTCAGCTTCTTGTCTTTTTGGATGAGGCGTCCTCTTTTCTGCCGCCGCAATCCCTTTGATTGCGTTAGCCCGAACAACATTAGGATTATACTTCGAAGGCACTGTGCAAAAAATCAAGGTTAGAAAAACTTCTAGAACAATAGTCTAATTGAATACAACAGATATTCAAAAGCTCATTGGGGGCTATACCCCAATATTGGAGGACGACATTGTACTCCATCTCTAAACCATGAGTCTCCTGACACGCCTCAATTGACTTAATCTTCTAGGCAGTGTGTTGATCATCGGGAGTCAATGGTAGAGCACGGTTCGCTTCAGTGTATGAATCAACTTGGTTCCAGGCGATCAAGAAGCTGAGGTCGGATATGGGCACTCGGCATAAAAAATACCGATGTTACCACCCTTTGTGGTTAGAAGGGCAAGTACTCAGCCATGATGCTCCCCGACCAGCCCAAATCTATTTTGTTACGCTTGGAAAAAAGAAAAGAAAAAAAAAAAAACCAACCCAGAGGATTGGACTTGGACATGGTATAAAAATGACAGAATAAACTGATGGAAGGCTGAATTTTGAGTTCATAACAAAGCCCAAAAAAACCGAAGATATGGCGCCAATTGTTCGGGAGGAGCATTCCAGGGCAAATCTCCCAATGATTCAACACTTCGGAGAATATAGGGGAAAAGAATGGAAACTGACACCACTTTCAAGGGTATCCAGGTAAAGCGAGAATTCATCAAGTGGATTAGAATTGGCTCTCTCACTAGGGTTAGGAACCCGAAGTAATAAGACAGAGGAAAGGAGTAATAATCAGTAGCAGATTCCAGTTCGACTTCGGTATAGTGAGAGACAAAGTAATTAGGGCCTTGAGCAGATCTCTTGGACGGTCGGGAGGCCTTGGCAACAGATTTTGAAGATTTCAGTGTTTTAGAATAAAAAGGTAGGGTTGCTCCTTTAGGTTTTTGCTTTTTGCTCATTGAGTCAAGCCAGAGATCGGTTATCCTATTGCCTCCGTCTCCAGACAATTCAACGGAAACAGAAGCAATAGCTTCGTCACCAAAATCGCCCTGATTGGCATTTTGCCCGGAGGAACCCTCATCGGAAGTCTTATCACTACCCATTAAAAGAGGAGAATGTTTTTTCTTCTTATTGAGTTAAAAGAAAAGAGAGTTCGAATCCCAAAGGGGCAACTAAAGAAAAGCAAGTAAGAAATGCAGAAGAGAGTCAATGAACTTACTTATTCACCGGAAGAGAAGAAAGCTTGAAGAACGGAAAACTTGCAAAGCACACAAGAGGCGATGACGAAGTTCGCAGATGAAGTTGCAAATGGGAAGACGAAATTTGAAAATGAAAGGCGAAGGATTTTAAATAGGCAAAGACGCAACTGCGTGTACGGTCAGGATGAGTCTAAATCAACGATTGTGATTGGGAGACGTTTCGAAAAATCATAAACAGGATCAAATCAAACTTGACGTTTGGAAAAAGCTGTAGTTCTGAACTTGGAAGCAATGATGATCGCAGCTGAGATGGAAGCGTGTCGGCTCCTGCATAAAATGTGAGAAATTTTGGTGGCCCGAGAAAAACAACAATGCAGAGTAATTAATGCGACTTGACATCCAAGGGAACGACTGACCATTCGGATTCTCCACTTAGACAATCCATGTTCGGCTGAAACCAAACCAAGCCCTCAGTTTTCCCAAACGCATGGTATGGGGGGCTCATGATACGGGAAGATTATTACTGAACTGGGTTTATCCTCAGTTCGATCCTTGACTCCAATTAAGAACTGTCCGACCATTGTCGGGTCTGAACAACTGGTCTAATCACTAGCGTAACAAGGACGGAACCTCACAGTTCTAAAGATAGGCATGATCCCACGAAGTTCGGGATAGATAACCAATCTATAGACGATTGCTATCACTAGCAAGAGTGGACGATCGTACAAGATATGGCAACTGCCAGTTACTAAATGAAGGATTGTGTGATCAAAGAAAACCACCCACAATTCCGTAAAAGGAGTTTAACCCCAAGATTAGATGGTCACAAAGAAGGATCATGAACGCATCTAACGATCAAGAATCAAAGGTAAAACCTATATAAATGAGTAGCCTGTGCCCAGACGAGGTAACTGAATCGTTTTCCAAACAATCATATTCAAAATTTGGCTCTACAACTAGCCAGAGCTTTGTGATGAGTTCCTTAACTGACTTAGCCTTCAGAGGTGGCCTCCCGACCCCACGATCGGGCCACGTCTAACGTTGTTTTGCAGGTCATTCCTCAATGATCTAATGGTTGAGCAGTTATGGTCAATCCTTTTGACTTGCAAAGTATGTCTGCTCGAACTTGGTTTCCAAAATCAGTCAAGATCCATGAAATTCATTTTGAAATTTGCTTGTGCGTCTCTAGAAATATCTTTGTTGTGGAAATCTAGTTGGTGTTTGCATGTCGTGGCTACTGTGGGATCAATGACATGGACTTCCTCTTTTGTTTATATGAATGCATACCCTCATACTTTCCTTAGTCCTCTGTTTCGTTGATTTCACTTTCTTCTTTAGTAGATTTGTTTCTAATTTTGTTCAGGATCTTAGATTTCTGACTTCTTAATCAGTTTTAAATTCTGATAATTGAGATTAATGAAAATTACTAGGCTCTAATTGTTGGTTGTTGTGACTGTTTGATCAGTCATCGTGGCCTTGCAATCTTGCTCTATTTTTATTGGCTTTTACCACTAATAAATTGTTTGTTGTCTCTGTGGTATGAATTTGGGAGTTGTGATTATTCTGGATTCATTTGAATGTTGCTCTTCAACCTTTGGATTCCAACTTTTATGTTTGAGTCAAATATTTTCATAATTCTTCGTGCAGAATTGTATACTAGCACATTCGAGATCAAGCTATTTATGATTTTGTTTTCATTAATCCCATAATTTGACTTACAAGAGAAGGGTTTCCCCCTTGAAGGTGGGTATATCTGTAGTTACACATGATGAGTTGTTGCATTCTTCTTTTCGGGGACTAAGGGACCAAAGCTTGAAATTGTATCTTGTAAACCTAGATTGATAGAGGACCTTTTCTTCTTATGATTTTTTATTCTCTAAATTGCTTAGATGACTTTTGATTCACCGGACTTTCTCCTACTAACTAAGGGCCTTTTTGGTATCAATTCTCATTGTCAATTTTTGGTTTTTTTCATTCTTTTAATGTGTTTGGCATCTATTTTAGATTTTATTATTATTCAAAAGAATAGAAAAACCTCCAAAATCTACAATATGTTATAAATAATATTTATATATGGATGTCCATTACCCCCCCCCCCAAAGAGATTGTACTTCCAATTGAAGATCTCAACTACCTCAGGATGCAATCTTGGTGATTCACATTCTCATATTATTGAAGATCACAACCATCTCATTACACAATGTTGGCATTCAATATTTACATTCTATGCACCTTCTATTTTGGGTGACAATCTATCATTTCATATCAAGATTATCTTATTGTGTGTGAGAATCATATATTGTAATTCTTTGTAGATTCTGATATTATCATATCAGAGAAGTTGCTAGTTCCATTATAAGTATGTAATGACTAACTCAATAGATGTGTTGAACTCATCTTGTCTTTCTTATTTGTATTCAATATATCTTCTTTATTTTATAACATGTTATCAACACGATTCTGCTCGAAGTAATTGTGCATGACTCCGCTCAAAGTAATTGCGTTTTGAGAAGAAAGGCGACAAACTATATGCTATTATGTTTTCTATTCCGAGGTGAAAAGAATGATTGACCTCCTTGCGTGTTTTTGTAAACAATGGATGAGTTTGCCTTGTCCATCTTATAAGGTAAGTGCATCGTGATAAAAAGGTATGTGTTTTATTGAATCTAAGAATCAATCAAATAATAAGATATTAGGTTGCCTTAATGATTGTGGTTTTATTTATTGCATATAGTGGTTGCTAGTTTTGCACCACAAACATTATTAAATGCATCTGAAGTTGCAAGATTTGAAACTGTAAATGAATACAGATTCGCAGATGCACATGAAATTTTTAAGATTTGAAACTGTAAATTAGTACAGTTCTGTAGATGCACTTGAAGTTGCAAAGTTTGAAACTGTAAATGAATACAGTTCTGCAGATGCACATGAAGTTGCAAGATTTGAAACTGTAAACAAGTACAGTTCTGTAGTTTAAAATTAATTCTCAATTGGAATTATATGGAGAAAATATTATTGATGAAAATGATTTTTCATGCTTCAAATGTGCTATTACAATAGCAATACATGAAAAAGAGAGTTAAGAAGTACTCTTAATGATACAATGTTATCTTTTGTGACTGAAAAAATAATGAACTATAAATGAAAAATCATAAAACACATCCCATTTTTGCATCATTCCCTGAAGTAAATGCAGCAATTCACGATAAACCTAAAAGAAAGCAAATTATAGTCCATGGTCATACTATGGATGTGGATGAAGCAAAAGAAAGAATAATTACTTTCATTATGATGAAAATAAATAAGAAAATAATAAGGATTCTCAATATAACTATTCAAAGAGTGAAGATAATATTTTTTATTGATATGGTATGAAAGTTATTAAACATGTATATATCGTACTCCACAATATTAATTAAGCTTTGTCAAGCCTTATTTTTATAAATAAAAATAATGTAGAGATAAATTGAATT
Source organism: Hakea prostrata (assembly GCF_041222555.1). Taxonomy (NCBI): domain Eukaryota; kingdom Viridiplantae; phylum Streptophyta; class Magnoliopsida; order Proteales; family Proteaceae; genus Hakea; species Hakea prostrata. Next base: position 58,372,835 of record NC_142606.1, read on the forward strand.
TTCAAAATCATGATCCTTGAGTAATTTTTGCCTATAAAATGGATGATTTTGATGTCTTTACAGATATTACACATCTAGATGCTACAAACTTCTTTGAAGATAATAGTTGAAGATTTAGTTATGTTAGTAGATTTTCAAATAAAATAAAATAAAAATCATATTAATTTGTAATTCTTTTCTTTTCAAATCTCATCTCATATGTTAGATTATCTTAAATTCAATATTTTCTATTCTAATTTTTTTTTTTATTGATTTCTATATATCTTTTGATGTATTTTGTTTCATTTTTATGAATAATGTGAATATTATCTAATATGCTACGACACATTATTTTAAGAGAAAAAATCTATTTATTTTATTTGATGACGCGGAAGCCAATATTCATACATGAATTAACAGTACAAATTTGATTGAAGGCTCTGGAAGAGCTAATCTATTATTACATGGGAGATCAATTGGCTATAGATAATGCATTATTTTGTAGTAAGTCTCAAAAAAATTTATTAAGTTTCGAAGATATATGCCAAAATGATTGAGATTACAAATAATGGTAAAAATGAATATTTATGTATTACTACAAAAGTGTTAGACATTTTCTCACAGATTGTATTACACGAATATTCGCATAGTTGAAACACATGCTTTGGTAAATCAAAAGAACATTGATTCTAATAGTTTTATTATTTGGCATAACCGGTTGGACTATCCCGAATCAAGTATAATGCGAAAAATTATTGAAAATTCAATTGTCATCTATTGAAGAACCAGAAGATTCTTCAATTAAGTGGATTTTCTTGTGTGCTTGTTCTCAAGGGAAATCTATTATTAGATATTCACCAACTAAAGTTGAAATTGAACATTCTACGTTTTTGAAACGTATAGAGGGTGAAATATATGGGCTCATTCACCCATCATGTAGACCATTCAGATAATATATGATTTTAGTAGATGCATTTATAAAATGATCACATGTATGTTCATTATGAACTCGCAATTTGGTATTTGCCAGATTGTTTGCTCAAATAATGAGATTAAGAGCATAATTTATGGATTATAAGATAAAGACAGTTTGTCTTGATAATACTGGGTGAATTTGCATCTCGGGGCTTTATGATTATTGTATAACAATTGAGATCACAGTTTGAATAACCTATTGCTCATGTTTATATCCAATATTGTTTGTAAAATCATTTATTAAATGTCTCCAAATAATAGCTAAACCATTGTTTATGAGAACAAAGTATCATTTGTATGCATTAGGTCAAAATATTATTATAAATTATCCCTATTACAATTGACTTATGGTCAAAAGCCAAATATTTATCATCTTAAAATTTTTGGGTGTGCGGCTTATGTTCCAATTGCTCCACCACAGCGCACAAAAATGAGTCCACAAATAAAGTTGGGAATATATATTGGATATGCATCTCCTTATATAATTCAATATCTTGTCAATGATAGGATATTTATTTAAAGCAACACTTGTTGAGTATTATTTTGATAAATTAGTTTTTCCAACATGAGGGGGAGAGAATAAATAGTTGGAAAAAGAGATTGATTGTAATACATTATCATTATCTCATTAGATCTTCGCACTGAGCAATGTGAACTTGAAGTTCAAAAGATAATGCATTTACAAAATATTATGAATCAACTGTTAGATTTGCTGACTTACTAAGAGTTTCTAAATCTCATATTCCAGCTACAAGTGCTCCAATTAGGATTGATATCCCAGCAAGACAATCTATCAGTGCAAATGAAATTAAACGACGTTCAAAACGTGGAAGATCAATCGGTTCCAAGGATAAAATCCTAGAAAAAGAAAATGAGCAAATGATCAAGATGGTTATAATATGAAAACAATTGATTATGAAAATCTTGAAGACATAACTTCCTATAAAACCCCAGAAGAGGTTCAGGTACCTGAAAATAATGAAGAGATCTCGATTTGTTATGTCATTGCAGAAAAAAGATGGAACTGAAAATATAAAGTTGTCGACAACATTTTGGATATTATGTTATTGTTGAAATAATGCAATAAGACGAGGATTTTGAACACAAATTTGTTGATGAATATAAATGAAAAAATGATTTACCAAAATGTAAAGACACAATTCAAGTAGTAATAATTCGCTTGAAAATTAAAGTTTTTGGACCTGTAGCTCAACATCTGAAGGTATAAAGCCAGTGGGGTACAAATGAGTTTTCGTACGAAAAATGAAATGAGAAAAAGAATGAAATTGTGATATATAAAGTATGAATTATGACACAAGAATTTTCGCAAAGGCCTGACATTGATTACATGAAAACATGTTCTCTTATGATAGATGCAATCACTTTCAGATATCATATTAGTCTGACAATATATGATAATTTTGACATGCATCTAATGGATATTATTACAACCTATTTATATGGCTCACTCAAGTATGAAATTTATATGAAAATCCCTGAAGGATTCAAAATGCCTGAATAGCATATAAAAATTCCTAGGAAGTATGTTCAATAAGGCTTCAAAGATGATCATGGCATATATGATATAATCTCTTTAGTGGATGTTTACTAAATGAAGAGTATAAAAATGATCCAATTTATTATTGTGCCTTTATTAAATGATATAGATTTAATTTTATTATAATAAGTGTCTATGTTGATATCATCGAAACTCCTAAAGAGTTTCTAAAAACAGTAGAATATTTGAAGAAAGTTGAAATGAAAAATCTTGAAAAAACAATATTTTGTCTTGACTTGTAAATTGAGCGTTTGACGAATGAAATATTCGTTCATCAATCAACTTATACAGATAATCTTTTGAAGAGATTTTACATAAATAAAGTACATCCATTGAGTACCCCAATGGTTGTGAGATCGCTCAATATAAAAAAAATATTCATTTTGACCTCAAGAAAACAATGAAGAATTTATTGGTTCTGAAGTATCATGTCTCAATACAATCGATGAATTATTGACATTATGTCTATATTTCAGTACATTCGAGGAATTATTGACATTATGTTATTTTATGAATGTGGACATCAACTTACTTGTTATGCAGATGCAGGATATTTATTTGATCTACATAAAACTAGATTTCAAACATGCTATTTATTCACAAGTGAAGGTTAGCTATTTCATGGCGTTTAACAAAATAAACTATAGTTGTCACTTCTTCAAATCATGCAGAGATAATTGTGATTCATGAAGTAAGTCGTCAATATATTTGGTTAAAATCAATGATACAACACATTCAAGAAGCATGCAATCTTCTATTAGAAAAAGGGGTTCAACAATATTATATAAAGATTATGCTGCATGCATAGCTCAATTGAAGGGATGATATATCAAAGGAGATAGAACAAAACATATTTCACCAAAATTCTTCTTCACTCATGATCTTCAAGAAAATGGTGAAATCGATGTTCACTGAATTCGTTCAAGTGATAATTTGACAGATTTATTTACTAAGGCATTGCTTATTTCAAATTTTGAGAAGTTGGGATATGATATTGGAATGTGTGTCCTCAAAGATACTCAATGATGTTTTAATCAGGAGGAGTAAAATATATGTTGCACTCTTTTTCCCTTCACCAAAGTTTTGTCCCACTGGATTTTTCTGGTAAGCTTTTTAATGAAGCAGCTACCAATACGTATTATTTAGATATGTATACTCTTTTCCTTCACTAAGATTTTTTCCCATAGGGTTTTTTCTTAATAAGGTTTTAACGAGATACATTATTTATTGATGGACATCCAAGGGGGAGTGTTATAAATAATATTTATTTATAGATGTCCATTACCCCAAAAAGATTGTACTTCCAATTGAAGCTCTCAACTACCTCAGGACGCACTCTTGGTGATTCACATTTTGATATTATTGAAAATCACAACCATCTCATTACACAATGTTGGCATTCAATATTTCCATTCTATGCACCTTCTATTTTGGGCAACAATCTATCATTTCATATCAAGATTATCTTATTGTTTATGAGAATCATATATTGTATTTCTTCATAGACTCTAATATTACCATATTAGAGGAGATGTTAGTTCTATTATAAGTATGTAATGACTAACTCAATAGATGTGTTGAACTCATCTTGTCTTTTTTCTTTGTATTCAATATATCTTCTTTATTTTATAGCACAATAAGACTTTTATCTATTGTGGATTATGGGTGAAAATTCTTTCTCTTCAATTTTTCGCAAGTAACTTTAATTCCCAAGTGATAAATGAGGGTATAATTGACAATTCACATTTCTTTTTTAAAAGCCTAGATTTTTCTCCTTTTCCTTGCTCCAAACCCTACCGATGCATTCTCACCGTCATCTCACGAGTCACGATCACTTCCCTCTTCCTTCATCCATTGGGATTGAACTGCAACTCACGTCTCTCCCCCCCGGCCCCCCCCCCCGGCTTTTCTTCTTCAATGGGTCGCTAATGGCAAAGATGATGTTGATCTACAACAGATAGATGATGTTGATCTACAATAGATCCAACACCAAAATCAACCATAGTAGAGCTGCATTTTCAAAAGACTTTGCTGGGAATTACCAAGAGTTTGCTCCTTTGTGGAAGTTGCTAACAAAGATAAAGAGTAGAAGGAGAAGCAGCCACTGCTTATGATTTACCCCAAGCAACATGTGGGTGGGGATGATAGATTCCTTCAACAGATTTGTTGAGAACTATTTTGGCCATTTCCAGATAAGTAGATGAACGAGGTGAGTGATTACGCAAAGCAGTAGAATCTACAGTTGTAGCCATCGAAAACCACTAATTGAGTATTTCTACATTTTAATCACCCAAGTTGCAGCGATTGAATGATTGATGAGTGAAGAGCACAACAAAATTTTGAGATGATAAAGGGCATTGAGACGTATTTAGATTTTTTCCAAAAATGGATGTTGATCAAAACATTAATAGCACGGATCTCCGAGGATCCAATAGCAAGTGTAATAGCACAAGTAGTGGTGAGACTAGGATCTCTCTCACAGCCTGTGCTCCTATATTTCGAACCCTAACTTATAAATATATCCATAGGAACCGAACAAAATCTCCATTCCGTTGAATGAAGCCTCAACTGAATCAAAATCAAAAAGTGAATCCATCAAATGATAACGTTGATTCCAAATTGAGGTTTACCACTTTGTGTCTCACTTTCCCTTTTTTCTTTTTTTAACAATTTTTCCTTTTTACATGTCAAGCTTATTTATTATTCCATAATTTATTCTTTATGGTAGTTACTAAACCATTTTTTATTTTTCATGAAAAATGAATTATTGTACTTATTTCTTTTAAATTGATATAATAGAGAATGAGAATTGATACCAAAAAGAGCCTAAAGTTACTCAATTACTCAAGGTCATTCTGCATCATCCTAGAATCTGTAGGAATTATGTGGCCCAACACATGTTATTATTTTACTTGCACATTCACATTGGACATTTGTAAGGTTATTTTGATTATATGTGGCTCTTATTGTTTATGATGATTTATATGGTTATTTGGTCCATTGGATTGTTTGGACTGATTTTATGGATGATCATCTGGTTTAACCACATTGTAGTCCTTGACTTGACCGCACCCATCATAATGTATTATTGTATAAATATACATTGTTGGACTATGATGGGTTTTGAAGGGTGCAAGTTAAAATTGCTCAGACTATGGGAGATATGAGGACTAGTCTCTCTATGGTTATTACACTTTGAATCTGTGGAATCCATCCATGTAAAGATTATGTGTGCATTGAGTGTTGATCTTAGTGACTAGTGCTCCATTGCCAGTGACTTGACAATTACGAAAGTGTACGTGTACCTACAGACTGCTTTTTGAAAGAATTTATTAAGAAAATGTTTTGCAAATTTGTGTTTATTTATTAGTAAAAACTTATCTATTTTCTTCTCTATTTTTTGCAAAACCAATTTGTTTTGTTTTATTAATGGCAGTTCTGTAATTTTATTCCCTAATTCTTTTGGGGGGCTTTCTAGTAATTGTCAAGGTAAGCTTTAAGGGCATTTTGGATATGAGTATTAGTGGGCTAGCATCTCACTTAGGGTGGACTTTATGGCTGGTCATCTCCTCCCTAGAGATATATAAATCTCAAGGTCACACATGCAAAGGGATAAGAATTATTTTTAGAAGCTCAAAATACCATGTAATGGTATACCTGTCCAGCTAGGGTGAGCACCCTGATTGCTTGTGAGATCCTTGGCATCAAACGTATTTCTTATTGTGGTTTTAATCTTCAAGTCTCATCCTTCACTTTTGCTACGGTGGTGCTAGATCTTCTTTTTCATTTTATATCTTCTCTACAAGGTTGGAATTTATCGAAGAGGTATGTTAATTCTATCATGAGTTTGTCAATAGTAATTTCTTATTTTGTAGATTAATTCTTCTTGATTCTCTCTTTTTAGCTAGTTTTTCTAATAGAGTTTCCTTTACTTGTTTTGGAATACATTAAAGTTGAGAAGGATGCTACAAGTACAGCAGCATGGTTAAAGAGAAAGGTACTTAATTACTTTCCTTTTCCGTGTTCTTACTGCTCTCAGTTAGTTTCTGACCACCAACAAGAATTTGATGAATCAGAGGGTTGGAACTATATCTGAATGAATTTGGCAAGGGATTTTCCTTATAAAAGCAACATAATGAGTGCAAATAAATAAAATGTTTTTATGTACTAACAAAATAAGATCACACCACGCCTGAAATGCCCTGGGAAATTCACTTAGATGTCAATATCTTGCAAACTTAATCATTCTTTAGTTTGATTGACTTAGATTTTCCAGACTAGTTCTAGTAAATACTATATATGATCTTACACTGCCCACACCTTTGAATCATTGAAAGTTATTCCTCTGTGCAGTAGACTAATTGAATGGTGTGTATGGCAGTGAGATGGCAGCACTTTGGAGATCAATCTTTGAGTTTTGATTCCAGACATCAAAATGATGCTCGCAATCCAACGAATATGAGATTAATCTTGACCTACTCCAACATTTTTTGTTTGTTCTTTACTTTTTTGATCTTGGTGTTGATTAACCTTATACGGGACTAAATTGTTTCATCTTAATAGTTCTCTTTCACTTGGTTGATCAAGTGACGCTTTTTGGAGAACTAGAAGAAGAATTAGGGCCTGGGGTTTGGAGCAAATTTTCAATCATGGTTGGATTGCGAGTGTTGTTCCTTCTATTTTCTGAAATGTTTTCATAATTCTTGTTCATTGTCTTTCTTTGTCAGTGGCTTCTTGTACATTAATCTATCTTACAGGTTAGTTTCCTTCATGGTAAACTTCATCTAAGTCACACTTGAAGTATGGCAGTCATAAGTCAGTACAGGACCTGTCTAGCAAAATAAGTTTCTCTTTACAGATCAAGAGGTGAGGTCTTCTAAATCTCAGTAAACACTTTTAGAAATTTTAATCTATAGCATCATGGCATGCAAATTTCTCTGTTGGCTGTATGTGTTAGAAGCCTTTTGAGTCTTGCTTAGCCTAACTTTTTGTTCGGAGCCAACTTCTAGTTCTTCCATATTTTGGTTGTTTTGGAATGCTTTGAAACAAGAATTGATGCTATTATGGGGGTACAATGCTACACGTTAACTAATTTAAAAATTTTGTTTCGTGCAGTAGAGAGCAGGACATTCATGCAGCTTCTCAAATCTTCACATCGATGGATGCCAACAAGCCATCTTCTAAATCGTCTTTGCACTTTGCTGTCGTGGCATCGACAAACAGGTGGTTAAATAATTTTAAAAGTAAACAGATCCATTATGTGAATTGTTTGCAAGCTTCTTCTTGATGTTGCTGTTATGTTAGCATCTATGAGTTAAAGCATCCTTCTCTCTTGGGTTGTGTACTGTTTCTTTTGACTTGTTGGACGTGGATGAGACCTTATCTACATCTATTCTGCAAATTTTATTATTTGGTTTAATAGAAATTTTTTAATTTATCCTATGTTAATTGAGTTTATCATGTTATTTTTATTATAGGTTTGTAGTGTTCTTGGTGCACTGGGCAACCATCCCCATCACAGGAACAGGAATCAATCCAGCTAGGAGTCTTGGAGTGGAAAGAACACTTGGCAACCATCCCCATCACAGGAACAGGTATCAACCCAGATAGGAGTCTTGGAGCGGTAATTATTTACAACAGAGACTAAGGCCTGGATGACATGTGGACCTTTTGGTGTAGGTGACAACTATCCTTCGATCACTGCTCTTACTGCTATTTAACACCAGATCATCATGAGGGCCATGCCATTCAAATTTAGGGCTTAATTAGAGTCCTTCCCATCTTCAATTCCCCCCTCCCCCACCCCAAATCAATAGAAATGAATCTCATCTCTCCTTAGGTTTTTTTTTTTTTTTTTTTAAATATCTGTTGAAAATTTCTATCATGGTCTCTGAAGTTGTAGCTTCTCTAGTTTGTGTGTTGTAAAATATTATGTTAATTTATGGAGAGTCTCTCCATTAGAAGTGTGGGAAGGGTTGTTGTCTTATTGAGAATATCATAGGGGCTTTGTCACTCATCATCTTAGTATTTTTTTTTTTTTTTATAATTAATTAACTGTCAATATTTTGATTAAATAGGTTTTTGTTTTTTTTTACCAATTTTCTTTATAATTTTCTGAGAATTTTTCATTTTGGCATATCAAACTTGATTTTCATTCTATAATTTATTCTTGACAAAAATCACTTAATCTCATTTTTTAGCAAAAATGAATTTATGTACTCATTTCCTTTAAATAGGCATAATAGAGAATCATAATTGATACAAAAAAGAGCCTTCATATACAATTGAGTCAATTATTCAACTTTAGGTGAAAAAAAAAAAAGAAACAAAAAGGAAACCATTCGTCTTACAGAGATGAAAATGGGCATGATTTTAGATGAATCATCAAAATATCCAAGAAATCTAATTTTAGAGTTAAAAAGCAGAGGGCTTCAAACAGAAGCAAACGATTCTTGAATGCTAATTCTAACAATGGCAATGCATCAAATGTGCGTCATAATATGGATTTGAGATCATCTGCGAGAAGGAACCCGGAGAATGTCAAGTTTCCATGTTAATTGAAAAATAAAGCAATAGTTTACATTCATGATAATAGAATATTTACAAAATGCCATCTCAATTCATCTTATTTTATCACGTTTAAGAAGTGATATGGTTATGAAGAATGAATTGGATATGTACAATTTTGATATAATTTTGTCCTAGAATGAAAATCCTTTTCTTTATTTATTTTATCAATTCCATGGAGAGAACAGAGTGCCTTACGTTACGCCAATGTTTTGAATCAGCGAAGAGATTTTAAGAAATAGCATAGCTATTTACTCTTATCAATAACCTAGAACCTTATGTATCAGAAGGGATTTGCCTATTTTACTAGTTATCACAATTGGATCCAAAAAATTCTTAAATGAGGTGTGCACCTAAAGGGATAAATAATTTTTGTTCTACCTCCGAGTTCGTATGAAGAGAATGAATATTTATATTGAATGATCAGGAAAAAGAGTGGTCTTTGCTAGTAACAACATGATAGAGGCAGTCAATTAATAGAGGTCAATTTGAAATCTAATTAAATTCAATAACCCCCCCCCCCCCCCCCCCCCCCTTTTTTTGGTAAAAATACAATAAACCCCCAATAGGTACATGAGAAATGTATCTAACCAATGACATCCAATTGCAGCTTTAGATATGGAACTCAATGGGATCAAATAGGAACTGATACGCTGGATCATATAACTTCTATGAATATTAAACCTCACCGGAAGCCATAGCAAGTCTTCTGATTAATCAGGTATCCCTGGCTAGCAAGGAAGAAGGGGAAGTGTCAGTGCCGGTGCTGGTGGATGCGGTTTGAGGAAATTGAGGGATCTTATTTGTAAATTTATGAATTATTAAACCTTTGAATGTAAATCTAAAAGAACTTATTTACACATATACCCCCATTCTTTTGATTTTCACTGTTGGATTTAATTGTGAAGACATGATGCAAATCTTATGGAAAAATAGATGTGAGGGTATTTTGGTGATAAAAATCAAAATTTGTCCTTGATTGATCTTCTTGGATACCTTAGGGGAAGCCAGATGCAAAGTGTCCATTTATTTGGACTAAAAATGACATGGATCAAACCTCAGAAGGTCCAGATAAAAATTACCCATTAATTAATTATAAGAAAAATGTTAAGATAATGAGTGACAAAGCCTCTATGATGTTCTCACTAAAACAATAGCTCTTCCCAACTTCTAATGGACACACTCTCCATAAATTGACATAATAATTAGAACACACAAACCAGAGAAGAAACCATGATAGAAATTTTCCAACGGATTTTTAAAAAAAAATAATAAAAAATAAAAAATTATTAGCAGGAGAGATGAGATTCATTTCTCTTGAATTGGCAGGGAGGGGGGATTGAAGGTTCGAAGGACTCTAATTAAGCCCTAGACTTGAATGGCATGGCCCTAATGATGATCTGGTGTTAAATAGCAACAAGAGCAGCTGAGGATAGTTGCCACCTGCACCAAAAGGTCCACATGTCATCCAAGCCTTGTGTCTCTTGTAGATGATTGCCGCTCCAAGACTCCTATTGGGTTGATACTTGTTCCTGTGGTGGGGATGGTTGCCAAGTGCACCAAGAACACTGCAAACCCTATAATAAAAATAACATGATAAACTCAATTAACATAGGATAAATTAAAAAAAATCTATTAAACCAAAGAATAACATTCGCAGAATAGACGTAGATGAGGTCTCATCCACATCCAACAAGCCAAAGGAAACAGTACACAACCCAAGAGAGAAGAATGCTTGAACTCATAGATGCTAACATAACAGCAACAACAACAAGAAATTGCACGTAATTCACAAAATGGATCTTAAACACTTTTAAAATTATTTAACCAACCTGTTTGTCGATGCCACGAAAACAAAGTGCAAAGATGATTTAGAAGATGGCTTGTTGGCATCCATCGACGTGAAGAGTTGAGAAGCTACATGAATTCCTGCTCTCTCCTGCACTAAACAAAATATTTAAATTAATTAACGTGTAGCATTGTACCCCAATAGCATCAATTCTTGTTTCAAAGCATTCCAAAACAACCAAAATACAGAAGAACTAGAAGTTAGAATATATTAATGTACAAGAAGCCACTGAAAAAGAAAGACAATGAACAAGAATTATGAAAACATTTCAGAAAATAGACGGAACAACACTCACAATCCAACCATGATTGAAAATTTGCTCCAAACCCCTGGCCCTAATTCTTCTTCTAGTTCTCCAAAAACATCACCTGGTCAACCAAGTGAAAGAGAACTATTAAGATGAAACAATTTAGTCTAGTATAAGGTTAATCTAACACCAAAATCAAAGAAGTAAAGAACAAACAAAAAATGTTGGAGTAGTTCAAGATCAATCTCATATTCGTTGGATTGCGAGCATCATTTTGATGGCTGGAATCAAAACTCAATGGTTGATCTCCAAAGTGCTTCCATCTCAACAGCCATTCACACCATTCAATTAGTCTACTGCACTGAGGAATAACTTTCAATGATTCAAAGGTGTGGACAGTGTAAGGTCATATATATTATTTACTAAAACAAGTCTGGAAAATTGTTAGGTTTTTTTATTAAAAATCTACATTATCTATATATTAAGTTTCAAAATTAGTTTTTACATTTCTTTTATTTAATTGTTTTGTTCGTGTGTGAGACCCATGAGGTAAGAGTGGTAATGAGGCATCATGAGTAAAGGAGGCCCTTCATGATCTTGGTTATGAGGCTCTTCATGACATTGGTCATGGATCTTAAAAGTCTTGATCATGGTGATAAGGTGGGCTTACTTGAAGGGTTGAATTTACTCAAATTCTAACTCTTGACTTTCATTTCTGTTAATGAAATGAAAAAAGATCACAGTATTTGAGGCGGAACTTCTAGGCGCGTTACAACGTCGCTTTCCTTAAGACGTAATTCGCCCTCACACCAAGGTGCTATGAGGTATTGCGAATCGTCTCCCAGGATACAAAGAAGCTCAACTTCGAGTTGAATCTCTTGAGTTTTGCTGAGCACTCGCAAAACTTAAGAACAGAGAATACTTCGGGTTTTTCTCTCTTGTCCTGCTGTTGTGAAGCTAGACGTATATATAGGCATTGAGGTGCCTCTACTGAACAGTTCATGACTCTGTTCGTATGGGTGCACCTCTCTGTAGGGATACAAATGCCAACGTTCAGATCTGAGCCGTTGGATCGTTCGGCCGCACGATCTAACGGTCCAGATTGAACCATCAAGATGACATTTATGGATCTACTTCCATCGCCCTAGATCTACCGTTGATCAAAATAGACGGTTCAGATCTGATCTTGCTCGAAAAGTGCTAAGTGCTAAGTGCGTGCGCCAAAAACGCCCACTGCCTACTGCCCAAGCCCACGCCGCGGGCTCGGACGGTACACCGTCTCCCTCGTACACTGCACACGCATTGGCATGTCTTTTGATATTAAATCAAATTTAATAGGCAGTACCTATTAATTAACTTGGATTCCGATATCTCGGTTTCCAATGTGGGACTATATAACACACTTTCCTAAAATAAACAAAGGAAAGTTTCCGCACTTATAAATCCAATTTTAAATGAAACGTTTATTATTTTATTATATTAAAAATAATACAACAATTTCTCATTTCAACTTCATGACCATTCATGGCCATTATCATGAGTGGGGTTAAGGTCTTTGAATGGATTAAATCAAATTCATTTCAAATAAGTGAATATGAGAGTTACTTTTCCAAGTAATGGGGATGTTACCTCAAGGGGATTTATTCACATTAGTGGAGGAGGGACAAGCCCATTGATTCTCCATTAGTGGAAAATTGATTCTCCCCCTTGTGAGGAGGTGCGGTTTAGGCCTATATAAACCCAACATTTCCTTGTATGTTGTGTGCAATAGAGTCACTCATCACACTCACATTATTTGTTTTACAAAGTTGATTTCTTTCTTTGAGTTGTCTAAGTGTTGTGCTCTAGCTTTTGGCTCCTTTAAGGGACCTTATCTTCTAGTTAGAGGTTGTGGTGCGAAGAACCCTTGGTAGTAGGGTGCATCAATTAACTTAAAGACAGCACTCAAAGTGTGACTCAACCTCATTAATTGGTGGTTCGTTCGGTTGCAACATCAAGTTCTCCGGATTGGTTAAAGATCTTCATCTCTCAATTGTATTGAATTTCATTTTTATGTGTTTGAAGAATTTGTAATACACCCCAACATGAATCTAAGTCAATCAAACTAAAGAATGATTAAGTTTGGAAGATATTGACATCCCAATAAGTGAATTTCCTAGGGCATTTCAGCTGTGGTGTGATTTTATTCTGTTCGTACATATGTACATTTTATTTATTTGCACTCGTTATGTTGCTTTTATAAGGAAAGTCCCTTGCTAAACTCATTCAGATAGAATTCCAACCCTCTGATTCATCAAATTCTTATTGGTGGTCAGAACCAAACTGAGAGCGGTAAGATCAAAACATGGAAAAGGAAAGTAATTTAAGTACCTTTCTCTTTAACCATGCTGCTGTACTTGCAGCTTCTTTCTCAACTTTAATATATTCCAAAACAAGGAGATTAATGACACTGAGTAACTTTAGATCGTAGGAGAAAGTCCGGTGAATCAAAAGTCATCTAAGCAATTCAGATAATCAAAAATCATAAGAAGCAAAGGTACTCCATCAATCTAGGATTACAAGAAACATTTTCAAGCTTTGGTTCCTTAGTCCCCAAAAAGAAGAATGCAACAACTCATCATATAAAACTACAGATATACCCACCTTCAAACAGCCAAAACCCTTCTCTTGTAGCTCAAATTATGGGATTAATGAGAACAAAATCCTAAATAGCTTGATCCCGAATGTGCGAGTATACAATTCTACACGAAGAATTATGAAAATATTGACTCAAACTTTACAGTTGCACTCCAAAGGTTGAAGAGCAGCTTCCAAATGAACCCAGAATAATCCCAACTCCCAAATTCACAGCACAGCGACACAGCAAACAATTAATCAGTAGTAAAAAGCCGATAAAAGTAGAGCAAGATTGCAAGGCACGATGACTGATCAAACAGTCACAGCAATCAGCAATTAGAGCCTAGTAATTTTCAATAATTAAAATGATCAGAATTCAGAACCCTTAAGAGAAGTCAGAAATTTGATAACCTAAACAAAATCAGAAAAAAATAGACCAAACGAAAGTGACATCTACGAAACAGAGCACTTAGGAAAGTATGAGGGTATTTACTCATATATACACAAAAGAGGAAGTCTATGTCATTGATCCCACGGTAGCCACTAAATGCAAACACCAACTAGATTTCCACAATACAGATATTTCCAGAGACCCACAAGCAAATTTATGATGAAACCGTCCACTGCACCTTCACAAAATGAATTTCATGGATCTTGATTGATTTTGAAGGTCAAATTCGAGCAAACATACTTTGCAAGTCAAAGAATTGACAATAACACCATCAATAATCCACTCCCTAGCAGTGAAACGGATTTTCTTTTCCACTTCTTCAAGACTACGAGCGAAAGAACTACCGGAATCAAAGGTTTTCAGATGAAAGGGTTTTCCCGAAGGGTTTTCATTCAAACATCATTTGTATGTTATTTATAATTTAATGTCATTTATAGTTATCTGATGGCATATATTTAGAGACGTTCAGCTAACACATTTACACGTCCGTTCAGCTACCACCTTTCCATATTTTATTAGGAACAATTGACATAATTTATTTTTATCATTTTGGTTTCCTCCAGTATCTAATTTGGTAGAAAGCCTTGGAAGCAAACCTTGGCATTTGATTTTGTTTTTCATTTTCTGAATACTATGTTGCTCTAGCTTTTTACAATCTGAAAAACACTTATTACTATAATAAAATTATAGATCATTTTTCTTTCCATAAATTCGCATAACTTACAATACAACTCATCATGCAAAAGATGATTACAAAACTGAGAACATAAATTATGTGAATATTAGTAGTTGGCAATTGGCATGTACTCTTAACATGAAGTCTGTATCATGAATTCATTTGAGTCGTGCATGTCACGAGTTATTTAATTAAATTTGAAAAACATTCTTCTCGTATATATCCACAATGCTACAATATATAGTATATAGTATATGTGTAGTTACTGTAGTATCAATCTTAATCAATATAACAATTTATACTGGCTGGTTGTCTTAGATTGGATCAATACCTTTTCATCCATAGAATTGACTTTGTCTTCTATATATGGTGTCCAAGTCCCATTTCCGTCCAAATTTATTGATTTCAATAGATCTAATTCTAATCTTTGAAGTAGTGATCAAGATTGGTTTTGATTGATTTTCAATTCAAATAACCTCAGAATTAGTTCAAGAAACTGATGTTATTGATTCCATATCGAATCTGTTACCACTGACCTACTACAATCATATCAAATTTTCTGATATTTTCATCCATTCTCATAATGCGCCATATTGATGTCCTCACTGAACCAGCCAAGATGGTTACAATCAATGAAAGAGTCTCTTAAAATTCCATTAGGGAATATTTTGTTAAGATTTAGCAATTTTATATCTGTTTTAAGCTATCTAAAATAACCCTAGATGATGGTTAATATCGATTTAAAGTTTAATTAGATTATTTTCTACTTTTAGTATATAATTAGATAAAAAACTTTCACTTCTTGCGACTTTCTCCTAAATTGAAGTCAACTTCAAAGTTAATAGTTTTTCCCTAGCTTAGGCTCTTTTTGGTATCAATTCTCATTCTCTATTATGCCTATTTAAAATAAATAAGTACAAGAATTCATTTTTGGTCAAGAATGAAAAATGGTTTGGTGAATTTTATCGAAAATAAATTATAAAATGGAAAATAAGTTTGGTGTCAAGATAAAAAATTGTTAAAAATGATAGTAAACAAGTGAGAAAAGAAGGAAAAAGTATGGTTGTTATAAAAGAATGTGTATTGACTATTTTACCCTCATCTTACTTATAGAACTTTAAGTAAACTTACACAAATGAAGATAATGAAATTCTCATCATAATCCATAATGGACAAAAAGTTCATTATGGATTTTGGAGGTTTTTCTATTATTTTAAATAAAAATAAAATTCAGAATAGATACCAAACAATTTAAAATAATGAAAATCTCTCATAATTGACAATGATAATTGATACCAAAAAGAGCCTTAGCAATGAGGACAAAGTGATAATTTTACATATGTCTCATTTTAATGAAGGGTAAAATGAACTTTTTACATTAATACTTAAAATTTAAAGATTGATAACATAATCTTTGTACATTAACACTTAAGTTTAAAGTGAGGGTGGAAATAGTAATTTCATAAAATATAGGATTCGGTTTGTAACTTCACTAATCACTATAATACAAATACCAGGATTATACTTATTAAAAGAATAATAATTACATATTAGGAGTATAGCATTGGATCACATAATTTGAATTTACTTTTTTTTTTTTTTTTTTTTTGTAATTCACCTCATTCTTTTATCATTTGCATGTTAATGTGGATACTATGATAGGAATGTAAATTTAAAATGAATGGTGGTCAAATTGAAGGATTTAAACTAAAAATTTGAGGGGTTAATAAACTAATCTTATAAATGATAGCTGTAGCATATTTGCCTGTAAGTAGATTTAAGGAAAAATTATGTAAATTCTTTGTTAACCATAGACAGAAATGTTACTTTTTATTTTATTTTATTTTATATCATTGATAATAGATGAGAAGAAATACAACTCTAGCAATGAGATGGTGGAGGAAATTGATTTGGCACTTACTGTAAAATTTTGTTCAATTGATTTCTATTTTTTCTGCATTAAGACATTTTATTTTTCTTTTCTTTTCATTTCACATTCCTGATCAAAGATTGAAAGAGCCTATAGACCAAAGAGGCACCAGAAGCTTTGGTTGTCTTTTCCGTACCAGAGACAATACAATCCAAGCAACCATGATAGGAACAACCAACCAACCATGACAGGAGCAACTTGTACATACCAATTGTGCAGCTAATACGGAGAGTGGTAGTTTGGAGGAGTTATTTCAATTTAGAAGAATTCGATATCAGATTTCACAGTTAACCTAAAATTAAGACACTTAATTCATAAATTAACAAAACAAATGAATCCGAAAAAGCACCAAGACTAGATTTATCATGGCATCGTTTATTGTAATAAGCAGTGATTACCATTAAAAGATCCATAATTTATGTTGGTGTGACCATGTCAATTAAAGTGTGTTTGTTTTCAAGTTATATTACGACGTTATCTGACTTTGCCTTATGGAATTCACCATGATTTCTATGCTTGCCGTCATGTATGTCATTGTATACTTATGTTGCCTTTTGTGCCTTGTCATTGCTTTGGAGACATTATGGTGTTACTTGATTGTTGTTTTTTTTTTTTGGCTCCCATGATTTATACAAAGAATTTTCTTAATTTGCAAGGTAGGATTTACATAATTTATTCTTCGCATGGCATGAAGAACACCCATGGACTAGAGAAATTGAAAAATACACATTTGGACTAGAATTAAATAAATAAGTAAAGTCATAAACAAATGGAACATAATAATAAATGACATAAATAACAAAATTAATTGACTGAAAAGTTTACTGCTTAAGAAGAAAATTCAAATACTTATGAGATAATTTGTGAGAAAATTTTAATTGTTATTAATATATATAATTTTTTTGTCCAAGAAACTGAATTTTATTAAGCACTAAAAACTTCCGAAAACTTCCTTGGGAAACAAGATTCTGATCTACCATAAACGTGGGTGGGTTAATCTACCATGCACAAGCAAGCCTCACCCATGAGGCTAAGAAATCTGATGGAAGGTTTTTAGAACTTCTAACAAAACAGAAGCGAATAGACGCAAAAGATTTACAACAAAATCTCCACGACAAGATAGGGTGATGATCCATTGAGAGCAGCCACTACTGGGGAGCAATCACCGAATACCTGAAGAGCTGATTACATGAAGGATAGCTTCTGCTGCAACTGTTTGTACTAAAGAACTAGGCCCCTTGTATAACAAAAAAATACATGAGAAAATTGTTTTTAGGGATAATTATTGATGTACCTTACTAGTATTGTAGCTTTAAGTACGACAATATCTCTTGTACTTTTTGAAATTACTATTAGAATTTTTACTTTTGTTGATAATTAATGATGCAGAAAGTTTGTTTTACTCATCACTAAAATGAGATATATGCTGAATTAGCCATTTTCCCTCTTTGTTAAGTCATGGATGAATTATCAGCTTTAGTGTCAACTTCAATTTTGTGGGAGACTGGCAAGAGATAAATTCTTTACTTAGATAACAATGATAGAACAGTAAGGGTAATTTTCATTTGGTCTTCTTAGCCTTGGTCCAAGTTATCTTTAGTGCAAAGGAAATGACATGCATTTGGTGAGGTATCCAGAAAAACCAATTAACAACATATTGTCATTTATATGATCAAAATACCCTTATAATTTTTCATCTTTCTGTCTTCAACTGACAACCGGGTAAGTTGAAGAAATAAAATCTAAAGAATGTAAAGACAATTTTGCTCATAAAAATGGTGGTCCTTCTCTTTTTTCTTTTTTTTTTTTGGTTGTAGCACAAAGTAAGCAAATGCAATATATCATTTCATTTATAGTAAAAACGACTTAGAACAAACCTTAGTAGTTCATGAAAATCACCTGAAATGTAATTAAGGTGTTCGTATTTGCATAAAAAATTTCCCATGATAGCACAAAGTAAGCAAATGCAATATATCATTTCATTTATAGTGAAAACAACTTAGAACAAACCTTAGGGAGTCTGTGAAAATCACCCGAAATGTAATTAAGGTGTTCGTATTTGCATCAAAATTTTCCCATCTTTCCTGGCTGCTGATAGTCTTATCTTAAAAGTTGTTTTGCAATCTCTTTGTAGAGTTATTAGGCAAAAAGATTAATGTCTGAAGAGTAGATTTTATTTTATTAAAAATATGTTTGTTATGACTTATGATTACTTGTTTATTTTAAAGAAATGGCAAGAGGCTTTAAGTCGAGGTACAAATCTCTTGGACTCTGGTACTAAGATTGCTCTTAATTCTGTAAAAGTTATTTTTTGGGTTGAGAATTTTACAGAAACCATTGGAAATAATAGTTTATAAAATTCAAATTGCAACAAGAAATAAAGTAAATATAATCAAAATTTTAAATTAAACTAATATGAATTTAATATGTATTCCAGTTTAGACTCCATGGAGGAGTTTTACAACCTGATATTGAGTTATATAATAACACTCAAGATCAACGTTAAGTCTTTTGGGGGCAAAAAAATTAAAAATAAAATCAATGTCAAGTCCAAATATCTCCACCATATGTATCTTTTACCCCTTTTTCAATATAATTTTCTAAACATGTTCCAAGTTAACAAGACCTCTCAAACCAGATGTTTTTGCCACTTGCTCTAAACCTCCCCATACCCTATCATTGGACTTTATCATAATTTCCTTCACATCATAAAATCACAAACCAAACAAAAGGTCAAATAAGTTCACAATCCAAACAAAAGTCTGTAAAGTGCATCAAAAGTGTTGGGTAATGATTTCAATGTGATAGTTTTTGACAGACAATCAAATTTGTGAGTGTTGTAACCAAGGAACGATAGTTTGTTCAGTTCGCCCGGTTCGCTACCCAGCGAACCGAGCGAAAGGGCGAAATATCGCCGAGATTTCGGCGATATTTCACCCCAAATAGTAATTAAAAATTTAAAACATATCACATAGGTATGACCGTATGAGTTTTGGTTTTTTTACATTAAATAATAATATGTGAAAAGTGAAAACTGCAAAGTCGATTAGTCAAATCAGGTTCATGTTTACTTTGAAGGTTTTTGTTTTTTGTGCCTTTTTAAACAATTTCATGGTCATTGAAGAGCCACGTGACATGAGGCTCAAATGCCAAAAAGGTGAAGATGGTATGATTTACCATATTTAATACTTTCATAAATGAGTGAGAATGACGGTTGCTTGTAGTCTTGTACATCTTCATCTTCTCATCTTCATCTTCACCATGAACGGTCGGGCGAACTCTTGCCAGCAGTGGCCGGAAGTCAGGTAGGCACCCTTCGTCGCCTCCATTCTTCTCCTTGAACTGCTTCTCCCACAGCTATCGCTGCTGCTGCTGCCGGTGGTGCCTCTGGGTGCCGGACATACTACCACCACCAACACCAAAGACAACACTGATGAAGACCTAGAGGCTAGAGCTCCCTCGGATTGACGGAGAGAAAGAAGAGAAAGACTGAAAGAGGCGAACAGTGTTGATTTTCCGGCGAGATATCGCCGGATATCGCTAGTTCGGCAAGATATCGCCGAAAAATCGGCGATATCCGGCGAATATCGTTTCGCCCTCTTATTTCGTTTCGCCGGTGAGCGAAACCAGCGAATTTCGGCGAAATTTCGCCGAAATTCGCCGAAATTACTTTCCCTGGTTGTAACCACGTTTTGCTTCAGTGCTGCGCAGCACTAAGCTGCGAACAGTGCAGATGATGCCATGTCGCTCAAATTCTCAGTAACCGTCGATAAGACACATGTGCTATTTTGGTTGTTTTAAGTGAGCAAATCGGTTTGGCTCAACAAAGCATAAACCAAATAGGTTTGAATTTGCGGAGCAAAACCGAACTTCTTACGTTCTTCTTCTTCATTCCAGCTTCGAACCTCTTCTTCTTTCTCTCTCTTCTTCCTGCAAACACATCTCCTCAGTCCTCCCTCAACCTCACCTCCATTTTCCCTTTCTCTCTACAATGGCTTACTTCCTTCCCTGCCCTGAAAGATATTTCCCTTGCTGATTGTCGCAGCGTCAACGATTCCAATGACGACAAATCAGAATCGGTTTCGGAATTGGAATTACCCTTTGAGAGCCTCTGTTTGTCTGGAATCAGAGCCGGCGATCGCGGCCTAGGTTGGTTATGGAGGAGATGTACCAAGCTTCGCAGGTTGCAGTAGCGTAGCTGCGAAGGCACCGGTGACGGCGCCTCCTTCTCTTCCTTCGTCAGGTGCTTGCCTGGTCTCCAAGAATTGGAGCTTTGGACTTGCAGAACTATAGGAGATAGGATTTTGCTGCGATTAGCCTAATTTGGTGTTTCGCTCAATTCGCTTCTTCTGTACAATGATGGAGGAAGCCGTGATGGTCTCCATTACTTCATCAGCCATTGCAAGTCCAATAAGAGGTTCGGTTGCAGGTCTAATAAGAGGTTTGTCGTCTACCTCTTGACCTTGATGATGACCACCTCTCCATGTGCAGGGCCTTGAAGAAGTATGGTTTTTTTTTTTTGGTAAAGAAAGAAGTATGGTTAACAGCACTGAAATGGAGTCATTAAGGGTATTGATAAGTCTGCTCGACTTCTGAGCCTTTTTTGTTCGTAGTATCATTTTAAAATCCCCTTTTGTTCCCCTGTGAAACATCTATTTATGCTGTAAATTTATGTTATTGGGTCTGCTTTTTGTTTTTTGTGCTTTTTTTAATACTGGAAATGAAACGTCGCCGGATGGGTGCAAACCCAAGACCTCTCCATGGGAGTCTGGGCTTTTAACCGCTCTACTAACCCACCATTGACCGAAGCCTTCCGTTCTCCTGGCACTTATCATCTCTTTTCTGGATCTTCGCACACCTCCGGCGACGATCCAACGAAGCTCGCTCTGATACCACTTGTTAGGATAATGGATGTACAACTACAAATGGAGAAGAACACAAGCAAAGCACACAAGGGAAATTTAACGTGGTTCGGCAAAACTATGCCTACGTCCACCAGAGAGAAAAAGAGTTTCACTATTTCCAGGAAACCTCACACCACTCTCACACCCACAAAGTGCTACCCTTTGCTTGCCCTCCATCCTTATCAGGATGGGTACCCTAATCCCCTATAGGGATTGATTTCCCAATCTCCTACAGAGATTGATACATATAGGTTATCCTACAGAGACTATTTATAGGGAAACCTAAAACCCTAATCCCAATGTAATTACAAGTTTAACCCAGTACTAGTAATTGACCCAAACCCTGTTTCAATTACAAATACAACCAAAACCATAATTACATGGGCCCACAGAATACAAGACACCCAAACCCAACAATCTCGACCTTGGCTTGAATTCTGCAAACCACCTTGAAGAAAACCGTTGATGATGTCTCTCTGCAATCACCCGTCTCTGTGTATCCACCACACCTTACAGCATGGCCCACATCCCCTCCAGGGATGCTTTAGTTACCGCCATCACCAAACCAACATGGCGCACACCCTCCACCTGGGGTGTCCCGTACAGCTCATTGCCGCTATACACGCATGACCCACATCCCCTCCAGGAATGCTTTGTTACCGCCATCACTAAACCATTATGGCACACACCCCCACCTGGGGTGTCCCGTACAGTTCATTGCCGCTATACACGCATGACCCACATCCCCTCTAGGAATGCTTTGTTACCGCCATCACTAAACCAATATGACACACACACCCACCTGGGGTGTCCTGTACAGCTCATCACCGCTATATGACTTGACGTGGCTCCATCTCTCTTGTCATAGCCAACTCTGAGAGATCACTGTCACTCACCAAATCCAAAGCGAAAGTCATTCGCTTCTTTCAAAATTTGCCCTTGTTTTGCACCTGAACAACCTGCAAATTTCGTCTACCTGTAACCCTTGCCAAAGTGTCAACTGGAGCTCTACTTATTTCAACACTACCTGCAAGCCTATACATTATACCTGATCTATGGCTTTTGTACCCATCAATCAATTGAAATAACCTCACCATTGATTTCCATACGAACTCACAAAATCAATACCAACATAGCAGAATCTCCTTGATCTGTCACTTCCACTGAGTCCAGAACGCCGAAAAACCTTAGGAATACTTAACTCCATACAAAAACATTCACACAAAAATCCTATGGAAATAACCTGTATGGTATCAATTCGGTAATAAAAACAAAAAAAATTCTTTCCTTTTTTTTCCTTTTTCTTCTACGGTTCCACTTTCCACATTCTCCAAACTCAACTTCTCAACCTTTTTTTTTTCTTCTCTTTTCAAACTATATGTAACCACTTTAAAGAAAAAAGGTAAAAAGAACTTCAAAAAATCCACTCCACCAAGCAAACGCCGACGATCCAACTTCAGTAGTCCGCCCTCTTCTCTCTTTCTTTCTTTTTCTTTTTTTTTTTTTTTAACGATCGAATAACTTCAAGCTACAAAAAAAAAAAAAAAACACTTCACAGTCTAGATCCAGAATCGTACATTTGATCAACCCACCGAAGCCTTCCGTCTCCTGGCACCTATCATCTCATTTCTGGATCTTCACACACCTCCGGCGACGATCAAACGAACCTCGCTCTGATACCACTTGTTAGAGATAATGGATGCACAACTACGAACGGAGAAGAACACAAGCAAAGCACACAAGGGAAATTTAACGTGGTTCGGCACACAAGGGAAATTTAATGTGGTTCGGCAAAACCATGCCTACGTCCACCAAAGAGAAAAAGAGTTTTACTATTTCCAGAAAATCTCACACCACTCTCATACCCACAAAGTGCTACCCTTTGCTTGCCCTCCATCCTTATCAGGATAGATACCTCTTATCATGATAGATACCAACATAGCAGATTCCCCAATCTCCTACAAAGATTGATACCTATAGGTTATCCTACAGAGACTATTTATAGGGAAACCTAAAACCCTAATCCCAATGTAATTACAAGTTTAACCCAATACTAGTAATTGACCCAAACCTTGTTTCAATTACAAATACAACCAAAACCATAATTACATGGGTCCACAGAATACAAGACACCCAAACCCAACACCATTGACAGAAGTGGGAATTGTCATGAACCGCAAACCATAGCAAATTGCTCAAATTAGCAGTTTCAAGTTTACTAATGGTGCTGTTTATAATGTCAATCAAAGACTCTATTCTTTCTTCTCAATTCCCCAAGGAAAGATGGAGGTGGGGACTGAGGAAATGTGTTTGGAGGAAGAAGAGAGAGAAAGAAGGAGTTTGAAAATAAAGGCTGGAATGTAAGAAGAAGAAGAAAGTAAAGAGGTTCGGTTGGGTCCGCAAATTCAAACCTATTTGGTTTATGCTTTGTTGAGCCGACCGGTTTGCTCACTTAAAACAACCAAAATAGCACATGGATCTAATCGACGGTTACTGATATTTTAGATGATGTGGCATCATCTCCACTGTTCGCAGCACTGAAGCAAGAGGGGACCCTACATGTTACAACCCCTCTTGCTTAATGCGCAGCACAGCTGGCACTGAGCTGCGAGGCAAAATGCGTAACATATAATCTATTAAAATAACTTTGAGGGGTTGCCAAACTAGATAACAATATTAACTTAGCAAAAACTCTTAAAAGTGAACTTGATATCTCCTGATTTCTTCTTAAAATATTAAAAAAACCGGGGATGGGAATATTAATATGGCTCAGCGAGAGTTGAACCCACAACCTCTTCACTTAGAGGTGTTGGTTTCAACTTTCAACGACTAGAACAACTCTGTGTTAGCAAGAAGATTATCTCTAAAGCCTGGAAGAATGATATCAAACTGTATAAAATAAAGTGAATTGACAATAATAGCCTTGAAAGATTGTTACAATATGAGGAACATTCAAGTTTTATGTCTATTAAACTGTAATTCTCCAGTTAACAAAAAATCATGCTCTACCAATGAGCTTTGGTAGCTATCTACAAAATCAACCTAAAATTGAAATGAAATCAGCCTTAAATTATGATGGTAAGCATATTTGTAATGATTTCTACAACATAAAACCAATTTTGTTTTTGATAAAACCAGTTCTATAATTTTGATTTTTTATTTTATTTTATTATTTTTTTATTATTATTTTTTTACTTGAGAACTTTAAAATAATTTAATTACATAATGATGAGTTGGTTGGTGAGAAATTTTCCAAATATTAAAAAAATGTTATTAATCATAAATTTTGCTAGGAATAGTTTACGTGAAAAGTGGTAAGCCTTTCAAGCAAACGTTGGCATTAAATTTCATTTTTTTCTTTAAAAGTCTTTGCCTTAGTTTTTTACAATCTGAAAAATATATACATAATATAAGAAAACAATAGATTACTTTTCTTCTTGCATGACTTACAATGACTCAACTTTTAAAAGATGATTAAAAAAATAAGAACATAAATTGTATGAATGTTAAAATATTATTAGTTAGCTAGCATATCCTACATTTGTATCTCCTATTGAAAATATGTTATAAGGGCAATTGAGGTATCTCGTTTCAAATGGCATGAACGATCTCCTTGTCAAAAACATGTTACGTGTATCCAGGGCGGAGCCAGGATTGAATATTCGGGGGCCAAATATATGTGGGCCAATGCGGGACCCATTGTGGGCTCCATCACATAATCTTTTATTATATTTTGATGGTGTCCACAATAAAAATTTAGATAAATTAATAGGACTAAAATATAGATAACACAATTATGAGTAATTATAAAAAAATATTTAAAATTAAATAGGGGCTAAAATTGTGGGAGAAAAACTTTAAAAAATCATGAAAGAAAAATGTGAAAAAGAAATTGTGAGAGAAATTATAGGAAAAAAGATGGATTTGAAGTCTATTAACTAAATATGGGATAAACACTCAATTTATCATAAATTAATTAAAAAAATCAATAATTATGATTAGATATAATAATATTAATGGCAGAAATTTAAACATCTAACTAATCAAACTTAAAATTTAAATTGCTATTAGTAGGAATCAAAACTTTATGAGAAAGTTTAGGGATTTAAAAATAAAATTAAATGATTACAATTAGATATGATAAAATTGATGGCTGAAATTCTAAACGAGATTTAAATTTTCATTAATAGGAAATGAAATTTTAGGAGAAAGTTTAAGGGGGAAAAGAAAAAAAAAAAAAAAAGAAGAAGAAGATGAAGAAGAAATCAATGATTATGATTAGATATGATAAAATCAATGGCTGAATTCTAACGAGAATTAAAATTTTACGAGAAAGAAAGAACAAGGAAATTAAAAAATAAATAAATTATGCTTTATGAAAAGAATACTAGAAAAATCATGATTATGAGAGAGAGGAATAATTTGAGAAATAAAGAGTAAATACCTAATAATTGTGGAAAAGATTTAGAAAAATTCCAGTGTCTGCTAGTTACTCCAATATTTTGTGAGACTTGTGAAAGAAAAAAAAAAAAAAAAACCTCAAAAGAGAATAAATAAGAATGAGAATATGAGAAAATTCATGTATCATGAGTTAGTTTTTAACTAGAATTAATATTTTATTCCTTAAAATTAGGGATTTAATGATAACCATTGGATAATGATTAAGAATGACATCTATACCCATCATTTTTATGTTGAATTTTTATTTTTAATTTTTGGAGGGGTCAAATAGTGGTATTTCATATGTAAAGTGAGAGAAATAAGGAAAAAAAAATATATAGGGATGTTTAAAATTTCAAAAAATCCAAGGGGACCATGGCCCCCTCCAACGGCCCCAACATGGCTCTGCCACTGCGTGTATCCATCTAATGATTCATGAACATAAATTGGCGGAGTTCTGTCAATGGTGGCCGACACTTTGTTTAAGGTAATAAGAAGCCCCAAATAGCACACATGGATTTTGAGTACGTTTTCACCCTTTAAGATCAATCAACCCTTTCATCATAGACGTTGCACTCCGTAATTGATAGACTAAAAGCTCAGTAAAACTGCATTCACCAATCCATTTTGGCATTTTATGACAAAATTTAAAACAACTTCTCAAAATATTGTTGTTGCAAGAATAAATAACCCTTCCTACCTTTATATAAGAGAGTAAGAAATACCACCAAAGGTTATTTTCAAAGACCATATCTCTTCCCTTAGACATATTTGTTAGCCATAAAACTAGACTCCCAAAGAACACCTATTGGCCACACCCAACCGATTAAAACTTTGGAAATTTTCAAATAAAACCATGAAACTACATCATCTCTTTGATTAAAACAAGAATTTTATTGAATAATTAAGAAAAAAGAATTGGCCTTAAGGGGGTCGAGATCAATAAGTTACCATAAGGAATTTATTTTATTCAATTGACGTTGAAAACCCTATAAGGTTAGAATCATCTATTCTGTATTCTTTTTGTGCGGGTAATAATCAGCAGCTTCAATACGAAAACGCAATAATTTTGTTTTGTTTTCTTTTTCTTTTTCAAGAGCAATATGATTTTTCTTTTTCCTTTTTTTTTTTAAATCCTTAGAAATGACTTTGTCTTTTATGATGTTCAAGTTCGATTTCAGTAGATGTAATCTTCAATTTTGACATAGTGATCAAAATTGGTTTTCACTGATTTTTAATTTTTTTTTATGAGAAAAACAAATATATAAAGGTTAAGCTGGTTTACAATTACACATTGTCCTAAGGGTGTCAATTTATAGTCCGAAGCGCTAAAACCAAACTGGCCTGTTATAACCCGAATCGGCCCGAACCGAACCTTAATGAGCCGTAATTGAGCTGAGGGTTGTGGAGCCTGCACCAACCCGAAATTGAACCGCAACCCATTATAGCCCGTTTACAACCCGTTTTGTAATTTTACATTAAATAGTATTTGAATCATTATATTACCATTAGGCAGTTGGTATAGGCAATTAAAAAAATTAAGCATGGGTTGGTCCAAGTGGTAAGCAGCTTGGTCCGCTTAAGCAAGATTCCGGTATCGAATCCTTGTGGATGCACAAAATCCCCGCTGGGAGACTCACCCACCACAGCTAGGTGTGCGACGCGGGTCGAACACCGGTTTATAAACCAGGTTTGGCAAACCACAAAAAAAAAAAAAAAAAAAAAAAAAAAAGCATGAATTCAAAGATCAAATACTGATTTTATTACTTAATATCTAGGTTCTTGATTTATATAGAATGAGTGGGTTTTTTTTAATGGAAATTGACCAATAGCAACTTTACTTTCCATATAATTTTCGCTTTTGTTGTAGGAAATTGTTTTTTTTTTTTTTTTTGTTCATTTTCTTACACACCCTAAACCGTTAGTCAACCTGAATCTAAGCCGATAGCCCAAACCGTTAGTTAGCCCGAACCCAAACCGCACCAAACCGAAACCAGCCCGAAACCGTTAATTTGCTAATGGGCCGTGTTTGGGCTAGGTGTTTTTCAGCCTGAAACCGTTAGGCCCAGCCCGAAACCGCCCTGTTGACACCCCTACATTGTCCAAATATTTGTGTTATTTGTGGAATTTAGTTTATAGAATTATTGTTTGATTTGTTGGGGTTTAAAAGCAGAACTTTCAATGTTCTGGTATGTGTTGAGATTTCTACCAAAGTGGACAGTAGTTTGAGTGGCCAAATTTGGTTTTAATTTCCTTCTAAATGGAGATGATTGCTTGTTCATCACAAAAAATTGCTTTCAAGTTGATTCCATAGTCTTCTGCCTCTCTTGATTCCTTGGATTCTTGCCTGTGCTTCAAATAGAATTGCATTTTTTAGATGCAATTCATGGTCTACCCCAGCACATTAACGTAGGTAAGCTCAAGCATTTAGAGATCACATGTTGGCATATATTATATGATTATGATTATCATTTGTTAGTTCAATTAACCTAGAATTAATTCAAGAGATTGATGCTATTTATTCAATATTGAATCTAATATATACCATCAATATAATGACCCAGATCCAATTATCTGATATTTTCATCCATTATTATATCATGGGCCATCGTTTGTTAACTAATGATGTAGTAATTTTGTATGTTTTGAACTGTCAACATAGCCCCAAATGATCGTTAATATTGCCAATGATGGTTTAGGAAAGTGGTTAAAGGCTCTACCTCCCACGGGGAGGTTTTGAGTTCGCACCTATTCAGTTTTTTTTTTTTTTTGTATCCAAAGTTCATCTGAGCCAGCTTGCGGGCACCACGACTACATCCTCAGGGAGTTTTTTATATAATTAATATAGACGGGGCTTCGCCCCTGGCCCCGAGGGGATTCGAACTCTAACCTCTTATGTGAAAGCGTTGGTCTTTTGCCAACTGAGCTACCCCTCGGGGTTAACTCTTAGTATGTAATAGATTAAAAAAAAACTTTTGGCCCTGTTTGATAACTCACCCTAAAACAATTTCTATTGATTCTTGTTTCAAGAAACCTAAAAAAGGGTAAGAAACTGTTTGATAAACACTGTTTTATTTCTAGTAATTTTTGAAACATAAATTAAAATTTATAAAAATTTCTATCTTAAAAAACAGTTTTGACAACTATTTGTTGTTGCCTTTTTTCTAGAAACAAAAGTTGAGTGCAAGTTAGGTTCACCCGAAAGAGTTTAGAGAGGGGTATTATGGAATTTCATACTATAAACATAAAAAGTCTATTAAAATCCTATTGGAGTAATTTTCGTGCAAATACCTTGAGGTTTGGACAATGTCATTTTCATTAAAAAAGAATTGTGACTTTACACCTATCTCGCTTGTGGTATAAAAAAAGTCAATTTAAGGAATAAGTACAAATTATCACTTTCATCACTAAATTGTCTTTATTTTTTCTTTTTAATTTGGTATTTTCACATACACCTAGGAGTGTAAATGGATAACCGAAATTCGCTCCCGAATTCGCATTTGCATTTGTTTAGTGGTATCCGAATCGGTTCGATTACTAATAGGATGTGGATATGGTACACCCTTTTTTATCGATTATTATCCGTTCAATTAAATTATCCGATTAAATTACTTATTTGTATTTAATTTTTCTTATTTTTATAATTTTTTATAGATATGTGACTATTTTTCTACTAATATAACCCCCAAAATTGCTAAATTCTTAAATCTCAAACCTAGCCTCACAAATAAAATGGTAAAAATGTCTACAAGTAATCAAAAACTTGTATTCAATTTGTATTTATACTCATTTAGAATAATCTACTTAATAAAATAATTATTCGATTATCATCTGAATCCGAAACTGATAGGATAACCCTGAATCTGTCCAATAGGATGTGGATATGATATTACCACTATCTGAATCCAAATCCGATCCATTTACTTCGGATCTGTTTACTCCCCTATATATTACCCCCACTATGCTACGAAAATCATGACACCACTTTTGATTTTAAAAAAAAGAAAATTATAGATGGGTCATAGTTTTTCAAATAAAAATTTTAAATTATGACTAAAATACCTATCACTATCACCGGAAGCCACCCACCACCACCTCTTCTCTGTTCCTCTTCTCTGTTCATTAGCTAATCCTACAGATGATCTAAATTCATTTTGTAACAACAGAGATTTGTCGATTACGGGCTCGACTACTTGGCCTCTTTCCTCTCTTTGGTTGTATTCCTCAACCTTGGCTTTTGCCCTTTCTTAATGAAGTCTTTATACCAAAAAAAGAAACCGGAACTAGGAATAGTTTCCGCAACATCTGTCCTTGAAGAAAGCCCATGGTTTAGATTATGACTGGCTGACAATGACAAAAAAGAAAGCACTTAAATTACAACATTTATCATATTTATTTACTTAATTTTTTGGTATCAAGCAGTATTATTCAAATAAACGAGAACAACACACAAGCATAGAAGACAACACCTTCTAAACCCATAAATTGGATATAGGCTGCGCTCTACTTTACTCGGAACAGTGAGAGACCTTTGGGCTAGGGAACGGACTAACCCATTAACTCCCTTAGAAATAAAAGCAACTACACAATCTTCCAACTCCTCTCTCAGGTGTTTGATATCCTCGACAATGGTGGAGGTCTAGAGACCGGAACTAACGTTCATCTGGAAATTCAACAAATTTATAACCTCTTCACAATTTGATTCCACACTTATTGACGACCACCCAAGCTTCTTTATCAACAAAAGCACTTCTTTAATCTCCTCAGCTTCCTCTTGGTTGAGGTCTAGAGACTACTATAAAATAAGAATCATAAGGAAGTCTTTCATTTCTCTATCATTATAGAGAATCCCATCTATACTATATTATCTATGGAACTCGAATCTAGACATTTATGATTCATTATTTCTATCTCATTATCATGTTAATAATGAAATCTACAAACCACTTTTCACATAATATTAAAAAAATTCGAACAAAACCATTTTTGTAATTTTGATTTTTTTTGTTCTTTCCACTTCAAAACATCAGAATCAACTTAGCTATATAATCCGGGTATGTGATAAACTTATTGAATATAGAACATGTAATCAATCATTTATTTTAGAAATAATAGACATGTAAATGAAAATAATTTTGGACAAAAGTCACACAACCAATTGTGCTTGTAACTTTGAATTTTCTTTTTCTTTTTCTTTTTTCCCACTTCAAAACATCAAAATCAACTTAGATATATAATGATGATCGGGTATGTGATAAACTTATTAAATATAGAGCATGTAATCAATCATATGTTTTAGATATAAAAGACACATAAAAACTTATGCATTCTATTTCCTCCACCATTTCATTTTATTGTAAGCCTTGAAGGCAAACCTTTGCATTAGATTTCTTTTTCATATTTTATTTTTTTTACACTTCGTTAGAACTTTAACGTTTTAAAAATTTGAAAAATATTTATGTACTATTAGAAAACTATAAATCATTTTCCTTTCCATAAATTTGCATAAATTACAATGTAGTTCATCACGCAAGAGATGATTACAAAAGTAAAAACATAAATTGTGTGAATATTATTACTAGCTAGCTATCATGAGTTCAACATTTCTTGATATCATGCGTGGTGTAACAATCTTAATAATAAGTGCCTCTTAGTGAAGACGTAGGGTTGACACGCTTGGTGATATATGTAATATGTTCCAACCCTAATTATATAATATTGTCCAACCTAATATAATCTATGTTGACACAACATAATGCTGAGTTATAAATAAATCATTAACAAGGACGACCTAGAAAGGATAAGCAGGGGATAGGCAGGGGTTGATCCAAGATGTAACATGGAGGCAAATAATGAAATCACATGAAAAGAGGGTCAATTGCTGGTATTTCACACAGAGAAAGGGGTTCAATTTCAGTGCTACGCATTTAATGCGCAACAATGAGCTATGTATGGCCACAATCTCCCCAAGTGGTCGAGGTCGAAATCTTGACTATTCATTTTGCATTTTTTTTTTGTTACAGGTAGGTATGGTTGAAAAAGTAAAAAAAAATAAAAAAATAAATAAAGGAATACAAATTGGGTGGTCAAGATTTCACCATCGACCATCCATTTTATCCTCACCGTACTTAGCTTAGTGCTGTGAAATTATTGTGTAGCATTGAAGCTCCACCCTATAAAAAGAGGGCCATAGGAATCTCTTTAGAAAAATTTCAATAAAGCGCCCTTATTTGCCTTTATCAATCTATATTATATTTTGGTTCAATCGGGCCAGCTTGCGCGCACCACGACTACATCCTCAAGGCGCTTTTTATATAATCAATATAGAGAGGCTTCGCCCCTGGCCCCAAGGGGATTTGAACTCTAACCTCCTACGTGGAAGTGTTGGGCTTTGCCAACTGAGCCACCCCTCGGGGTAATTATATTTCTTTTTGTTTGCTCTGGAAGTCAAAAATTAGTTGCTTTTTTATTTTATTTTAATTATTATTATTATTATTATTATTATTATTATTATTATTATTATTATTATTATTATTATTATTATTATTTTTGATTGCTTATGGAGGTTGGATTGATTATAAATCAATGTATTCTTAGTCAATAGAAGTAGAAACCAGCATTCCAAGATGTGCATTGCACAACCTTGATTCTGCAAATTTCTTATCTGCCTTCAACAATGAGGTTTCCCTTCTTCCCTTTTACACTCGATGCCCATTTTACAATAGATGTCTCCAATTAAATAGTCTTGGCACCGCAGGTGAATTGTTGCTAGTGGCAAAGCCTTGGACACATAGGGGATCACGGCGGGTGGTTGCCGGTGACAGAGTTGGAGGGATTGTCAAAAGGAATAGGTTTTGGGGGCTTAGATATTAACCTCATAGTAGAAATACTTAGGTTGTAGTATTCAAGGAACGAAATTTCATTCCAGTTCGCTGGTTCACTACCTGACAAAATTCGGCAAGATTAATGCCCAAAAATTGGCAAATTTCGACCCCCATTTTGGGGGTACTTTTGGTTATTTTGGGCTCAAATTTGGTGTCTACCTTAATTTGATATCCATATTTAGTAACTTTGAATTATTTCCCATAATTCTTCCATTTAAATTCTCCTTCCTAATCATGTTAACATTCTAGGGCCTAAATCATTCGGACATAATTGGAAAGATTCCATTACAAATCCCTTCATAATTTAAATTGTTTCTGTAGAATAATGGTTTTCAATCAATCAACTCGTATGAACTACAGATAGTATATATACAAAATATTAAACTCTTGCTAGTGTAGATACAGCTGTAGATGCTGATGTAGATACAGCTGTAGGTGTAGATACAGCTGTAGATGCTGATGTAGATACAGCTGTAGATTCCTTATCACGCCCCCTCAAGCGAGACGAGTCAATGAGTGTAAGCTTGTCACGCATAAGTAAAAATCTAGTGCGAGGAAGACCTTTAGTGAGAAGATCGGCAAGCTGATCCGCAGTTGAAACATAGCGAACAGAGAATTGTTTTGTAGCCACAAGATCGCGAACAAAATGAAAGTCGATCTCCACATGTTTGGTACGAGCGTGAAAGATAGGATTAGCTGTCATGTATGTCGCACCAATATTATCACACCAAATAATAGGAGCCGTAGGAAGAAAGACATCAATTTCTCCTAACAAAGATCGAAGCCATAGAAGTTCAGTAGCAACACAGGCAATGGCACGATATTCCGCCTCGGTAGAGGAACGAGAAACCGAACGTTGCTTTCGTGAACCCCAAGATATCAAATGATTACCAAGAAAGACACAATAACCAGTGGTGGACCGACGATCATCAGGGCATCCTGCCCAATCAGCATCAGAATACCCAGTGAGTGCTATAGAAGACTGACAAGAGAAAAATAAACCAAGAGACGAGGTGCCACGGAGATAGCGAAGAATGCGCTTCACAGCCCCCCAATGTAAATCAGTGGGAGTGTGCATAAATTGAGCCACATGACTCACAGCGAAAGCAATGTCGGGACGAGTATTTGCCAAATATTGCAAAGCGCCCACTGTATGTCTAAATTCAGTTCCATCAACCAAGGGAGTTCCATCTGAGAGAGATAAAAGAGTTCCAGATGCTAAAGGAGAGAAGACCGGTTTTGCTTCAGCCATTTTAGTATGAGTCAATAAATCGACGACATATTTCTGTTGGGATAGAAATAATCCTTGAGAAGTACGAAGTACTTCAATCCCTAAAAAATAATGAAGATCACCCATGTCTTTAATTGCAAAGGCAGTGGCCAAAGACTTGAGGAGAGAAGAAATAGCTTCCAAACTATTCCCCGTCACAAGGATATCATCAACATAGATCAGAAAGTACAAGATTACTTGAGAATTTTTATAAAAGAACAACGATGTATCCGTGCGAGAACCAATAAATCCTTGAGAAGTGATAAAAGAAGTAAGTTTTGTATACCAAGCACGTGGTGCTTGTTTCAAACCATAAAGAGACTTCTTTAAGTGACACACACGAGTAGGATGTGTGGAGTCAATGAACCCTGCCGGCTGCTCCATATAAACGGTTTCAACAAGATCACCATGTAAAAAAGGCATTAGAAACATCAAGTTGTCGAATAGGCCACTTATGTGTAACAGCAAGAGATAAGATCAGCCGAATAGTAGTATGCTTAACCACAGGACTGTAGGTGTCACCAAAATCATACCCAGGTCTTTGATGAAATCCCTTAGCAACTAAACGAGCTTTATACCGATCTATAGATCCATCGGGACGCCGTTTGATGCGAAAAACCCATTTACAGCCAATGACATTTTGGGAAACATCAGATGGAACTAACACCCAGGTACCATTTTGCACTAATGCATTAAATTCCTCTTGCATAGCCTGACGCCATTGAGGAAACCTCGCTGCTTGAACATAAGTGGTTGGCACACTGTCATCATTACTAGTAGTTGTAAGATTTAACAAAATCTTGGGTTTATGAATACCCGACTTAGACCGTGTGGTCATGGAATGCTGAATATTAATTGGAGAAGGAACCACTTTAGATGAAGGGGCTGAAATAGTAATAGGTAATGGATTAGAATCAGAATATGGATATGATTCTATTGTAGTGGAAGGCAAATTGAGAGAAGTTGGACCAGTTTGAGGTAAAATTGGAGAACCATAAGTAGCTGGAAAGCCCAGAGAAGGCCCATCAGCTCTAGAAGGCCCATCAGCACTATGAGGCCTAGGCAATGGGGTTGGGGAGTTTTCATTAATGGATACAAGAGTATCTGTAGCCCTTACATTATTCTCAACTGGGCCTACAGGTAAAGAAGCATGAGTTTCAACTTCTTTACTTACATTGGCTGCACTAGTAACTCTATTCAAAATACCCAACTGAGAGGAATGCAGCAAATCAGTAGTAGCAGAATTCTGAAGCCACTGTGCTGGAGCAATAACGGATGAAGAGTGTACTAAAGATCTATATGGAAAGAGACCTTCATTAAAAACAACATGCCGTGATGTGTACACCTTCCCAGTGGTTGGTTCAAAACAGAAATAGCCTTTGTAAGATCTTGGATAGCCAATAAACACACAAGGTTTTGATCGTGGTTCCAATTTATGTTTAGCATAGGGTCTTAACCAGGGATAGCACAAGCAGCCGAAAACTTTGAGTAGTCCATATTCAGGGATAACACCAAAAAGAGCTTCTAATGGAGACAAACCACCTAAAGCTTGAAGAGGAAGTCGGTTAAGCAAATAAACAGCAGCTTGGACAGCAGCAGACCAGAAAATTTGAGGCATTTGAGCTTGAAATAACATAGCTAAGCCAGACTCCAGAACATGTCTATGTTTTCTCTCTGCAATTCCATTTTGTGAAGGAGTATAAGGACAAGACATCCTATGTGACACACCATTATCAGCTAAATATGTAGACAAGCTTTGAAACTCAGTCCCACCATCTGTTTGTAAAGTACACAGCTTAGTCTTAAAATGTGTTTCAACAAGAACTTTGAATCTGACAAAAACATCAAGAAGATCTGATTTTCGCTTCAAAAGATACAACCAAGTGTATTTGGTAAATTGATCCACAAACACAACATAGTATCGAAAACTATCAAAGCTTACACAAGGAGCAGGTCCCCACAAATCACTGTGAACAATATCTAAAGGACCACGACTAACACTTGTAGACAAAGGAAACGGTAGTCGATGACTCATAGAACAACGACAAGCATCACAAGTAGGTAAAATTCTAGATTCTTTGAGACCAATCTTCTTCATAATATCAAATGTTCTAGAAGACGCAGGATGCCCAAGTCTACGATGCCAGTCAATAACAACAGTATTAACAACAGGACAACCAGCAGAAGCAACAGAATTTGTAACTTCAGAAGCAGAATTTGTAACTCCAATAGCAGAATTTAGCACTCTAGCAGCAGAATTTGTAACTCCGATAGCAGAATTTAGCACTCTAGCAGCAGAATTTTTAACACCAGTAGCAGCTTTATGCAGCAGAAAATTAAGAACATAAAGCCCATTAAAACACCTCCCCTGTATCAAAACTGTGTGGCTCTTCTGATCCATTATAACAAAGGAATTTGGGTAAAAATTAAAATATACTCCATTCTCAGCAGAAAATTTTGACACAGACAAAAGATTATGTCGAAAGCTTGGAACACACAAAACTTCTGAAAATTTGAAAGAATAACCAGAACTTTGAGCAACAAGCATACCAATATGAGAAATAGGCATACCACTACCATTGCCAACAACAACATTTTGAGATCCAGTATAAGGCTCTCGTAGAGTAAGATGAGCAAGATCTGCAACCACATGACAATTAGATCCGGAGTCTAAAATCCAACACGAAGCATCCAAAGACGTAGCAGATGAACAGATAAAAGTGGAACATACAAGCTTACCGATATAAGCGTGATTAAATCGTTGAGGACACTGTGCACAGATATGACCCTCAGTTTTACAGAGTTGACAAACAACCCTCTGTTCATTCATGAAAGACGGAGATGAAAAACCTCCAGAATATGAACCAAGAGAACCAATAGTGTTCTGTGCAAAATTATTTCCACCTCTATATCGAGACGAATTACCAGAAAAATTGTTACCTCCTGTATTGTACCCACTTCTACCAAAATAACGACGATTCCATGGTCGGCGTCCACCAGATCTACCTTGGTGAGACATTTCTTGGCCATTTCTTGAATTCAGAAAATTACCGCGACTAGGAGCATTATGAATCGCAACATTTGCAGACAAGATAGAACTAACAGTTTCAGAGGAAGAAGATCGCATATGACTCTCTTGATTAATCAACAATCCTTGAAGAGCATCAAATGAAACAGGATCAGCACGAAGCAGAACAGAGGTACTAAAATCTTTATACACTTCGCCAAGTCCTCTTAGGGTTGCCAACACCAAATCATCATCAGAAACCGGTGTATTTGCCGCTGCGAGCATGTCAGAAATCGAAAGAATTTCCAAGAGATAATCTGCAATAGACATCGATCCTCGTTGAATTTGAAATAACCGATTCTTTAATTCAAGAATTCGAACACGAGATCCAGAAGCAAAAACACGATGAAGCTTCTCCCAGGCCTCGTGCGATGATTTTGCAGCAACGATATGGGGAAGAACCCTTTCTGAAACGGATGCCACAAGCCAGCTCAAGATGAGCTGATCTTGTCGATCCCATAGAATAGCTGGAGAAAGTGCAGAAGATGCATGGAAAGAAACGTCAGAATCCGTAGGAGACAACACAACAGGTCTTGGACACGAACCATCTAAAAACCCTAGAAGATCATATCCCCTGAGCAGAGGAACAAATTGAGCTTTCCAGAGGAGAAAATTAGAAGAACTCAGCTTTATTGGAAGAGATGCAGCTACGTTTATGGAGATAAGGGGAGAAGATGAAGAAATCGGTGCCATGGAAGGCACCGCAGAGAATGAACCAGATGCCATCACTCAGAAATGAAAAGCAGAAAATCCAGGAACGAAGGGCAGAGACCCAAAATAACCTCCTGATACCATGTAGAATAATGGTTTTCAATCAATCAACTCGTATGAATTACAGATAGTATATATACAAAATATTAAACTCTTGCTAGTGTAGATACAGCTGTAGATGCTGATGTAGATACAGCTGTAGGTGTAGATACAGCTGTAGATGCTGATGTAGATACAGCTGTAGATTCCTTATCAGTTTCTATAAATTTTTTTCATGCATATACTCTTCCCTAACTACATTTGACACATTGACTTTTGAGGCCTAAATCACTAAAATATAATTGGTAAGATTGCTCATTAATCTTGAAGATATTTCTATTAAATGTCTTCCTAATTTGAATTATTTCTAAAAATTATTCAATTAGATTCTCCTCCCTAATCACATTTGACACATTGCCTTTTGAGTCTTGAATCATTGGGACATAATTAGTAAGATTTTCATTGACCCTAAAGATTCCGCTATAGAATTGCGAGAAAATTTGCTTAGGGCCTGTTTGGTTACATGAGTTTGGAGATTTTAAATCTATAGATTTCAAATCTATGGAGTTATAATTTATAAAATTAGATGTTTGGTTGTGGAATGAAATTTGTGGATTCATCCTAAAAAACTATTTGATCAACGTGATTTTTGTGAGTGTGCAAATGTATAGCTTTTTTGAAATCTCTGGATTTCACCCCTTACCCATAAATCTACATATTCACGTTTTTAGTGTAAAAATGTGAATCTCTAGATTTCATGAATCTAGAGATTTTTACAACCAAACGAGTATAATTCTTAGATCCATGAATCCAGAGATTTTGAAATCTCTGGATTCATGTAACCAAACAGGCCCTTAAAAATTGTGAGAAATCGGAAAAATATCGATATTTTGCCAATATATCAGTTGATTCGGCGATATATCACGAAAATTCCACCGTTCGGCAAGATATTGCTGAAAAATATGCAATATCTCGCAATCCCGAATTTCGGTGGCCATAATTCGGTGACGAAAGGTTGTACGTTGGTAGTAGTAATCTCAGTAGGGTTTGACCAAAAAAATCTCAGATAGGGTTTTAAAATGAAGGTGGGGGTGGCAGTAGCTAGTAGGGGAGGGGGACTGGTGGTTTCTAGAGATGCTGGGTGGTTTTCGATAAGGTGTATGAAGAAGATGAGTTCCATCACCCACTTAATCGTTGGATATAGGATGAGACACAATGGTAGTTTGGTAAATTAATATTAAAAATGTATTATATTCTTTTTATTTTGAGACTTAATTGGGCACCAACTAGACTGTTAGTTGTGGGATAACATAATTTTATATTGGGTGTTACACATAATTTAAGGTGCCTAAGAGAGCCAACAAGAGTTTTGGCCCAACTTAATGAGGTACATGTAAAAATTCCTTATTAATACTTGAAGATAACATAACAATATATCATAATACTATTTTCAGAGATAATTGTAGATGTCTCCTTCTATTATAGTTAAGTACAATGTCTTGTACTTTTTGAAGTTACTACTAGAATCTTAACTTTTGCTTGATAAATTATTGATGCAAGAAGTCCATTTTACTCTTTATTAAAATAATATATATGCAAAATTAACCTAATGCCCTTATTGCTCAGCCATGGATAAGCTGTAGTGTCAACTTCAATTTTGAGGGAGAATGGTTGGTAAATTTTTTACCTAGTTACCACTGATATGATAGAAAAGTCACTTTTAAGGTTTGGTCCAAATCATTTTTAGTTATTATATATATATTAACTTTTTTTTTCTTTCTCATTTTTCAGTAATAACACTTGCCTCACCTTGTGGATCTAAAAAAAACAAATTAAGGACATGTCGCTATTTTTTATCAAAATACCCCTTGTAATTTTTCAATTTTCTTTATTCAATTGGCAACTGGGTAAGTTTGAAGAAATAAAATGTGATAACATTTTGGTCATAAAAATGATGGCTTGTCTGTTTAGTGCGGGTTTGTAGAGTGGTAAGATCCATACTTCTTAGTGGAGAGGTTATGGGTTCAACCTCAATCTTTGTTTTATCAAAAAATGATGGTTTGTCCTTAAATGAATTTTTTTTTTGAAAGCACAAGAAATGCAAATGTAAAATATCATTTCATTTATCCTAAGAATGACTTAGATCAAACTTTCAAATCTCCATGAAAATTACCCAAAAAGTAATTAAGATGTTCATATTTGCACCAAAATTTTCCATTTTCTGCTTAGATGGAACACAACTCTAGAATCCCAGTCCTTTCCTACCATGTCTTGAGGGATTTTGCTTGGGAGCTGCTCCGAGCAGCGTTCATGATTAAATATTTAATTAAAATTTTTTGAAGAGACTATTAAAATTTTGACATTCGATTAAAATTCATTATCATTGCCAAGAAGAAAATCATTCTTATGAAGTCGTGAGCAAACAATTTAATTTCCAGAATTTGGAATGAACCGCATGTAAATAAAACATAATCAAAAAGGTAAATTGATCGGAGAAGAGAAGTTCAAATAATCCATACTAATTTGAGTTATCCTTGTCCGAACTCTTTTTTTGTGATTGGAAATCAGAAAGACGAAAACCTCAAAACCTGAAACAAGAGACGGCTATTTTTGATGGAGTAACACAGCTAAAGAACCGATGGACCTTGTCAGGAGACAAGGAAAAGTAGATTCAGAAAGATAACGGAAGGAGACGAGTTCGCTTTGCTCCCAATCAGAGCAAAAACATTAGCAGTTACAGTCTTCGCATTTACCAGGTAAAGCAAGATTCTTGATAAGTAGTTATCACTGTTCTGGTTTCCAAAAGAATCACAGAGATTTGGAAATAAAAGGTTAACACTGGAAACTATGAAACGGGAAATATGTGAATCTTTAATAATCTCTTTGACTTCCTGCCCATAACACAGATGAAAGTCGTGTTATCTTCGGTATCGATTTTGTTTGGGAGCAATTAAACCGATTTGATCCCACGGTCTGAGTTAAAGCAATTAAACCGGGACAATACCATTTAAAAAGAGTTTTGTTGAACATGTTGATAATCTATGGTGAAGATTTAATCAAACAGTAAATATTTGCTTGGGAGAAGTTAAACCGATTTGATTCCACGGTCTGAATTAAAGCAATTAAACCGGGTCAATACCATTTAAAAAGAGTTTTGTTGAACATGTTGATAATCTATGGTGAAGATTTAATCAAACAGTAAATATTTAATCATGAACGTTCGCTGCTCTGAACAGTGCCATACGTGGCACTGCTCCCAAGCAAAATCCATGTTTTGAGATCCCACTAATCTTCCTAAGCTTATCTAATCTAATTCCCGGTCTTGAGCATTTCCAACGAATCATCCTGTTCTGTCATCACACTCTCCTAAGGACAGAGGTCAAGCCTGTCAATCAACTCGAATTCCTTGATTGAAGGTCATTGACAAGGTTGAACATTGATTTGGGACAAAGCCAAACCGTCCTATCTATAATGAGCAGAGCCCTCTTGGTGAGGCTAGAGCTGGCAACTCATGTAACGGAATGGAATATACAATTATCTAAGAAAGTGGTAGATTATGTCTTTAATTGTAAGTTTGCCACTACTACAAGGTGAAGACCATAATTTTTTCAAAGGAAAATCACTTATTTGTTATTATTCTGTACTACAATTTTATAAACCACTTTAGCATGACTTCCAACACGCCCTTCTCAAATTTCCATTGCCTATCCCCTCTACCATGAGATGTATGGAAAAGAAATGGAGGAGAGACAAGAATATGACAAACTCTATTATGATCTAGTAGAACCATCTTGACTCCTTGCCTATATTAATAATCACAAAATAACATTCACTTAACCTTAAACAAAATAATCTTATCCAAAAATAATAATAAATATAAATATAAAAAAAATACCATTAGATAGAAAAAACTAATTAACACCCTTGCATCAGTTTGATTAAGATGAATTACCAAAAAAGAGAAGGGGAAAGAGTTAGTTGAAGTTTGAAGTGAAAGTAGTCACATTTAAGACAATGGTTTCCGGAGTTACCTTCAACGGTTCCACTTGAAGGTGAAAAAACCTACATCTAGGCTTGTTATATTAGTTCTCCAAGTGTGTGGCAATTGAATAATTTTAAATGGCATGAAAGTAACTAGGTAATCAAGAGTTGTGTTCTATATCAGAATAGATTCGTACGAAGGTTGCCAATAAACTCAATAACAATACTAACTTAGAAAAACTCTTTGCATCAACATAACATATTGTGATTCCTCTCCAAATAAATACCTTGTTTTATTAAAAGTCAAATGGAGTCCATTGCATACTATTCGTTAAAAAATTTACTTCATTCAAATTGAATTGATGATGCACCAAAGAACCTCCAACTAGGATGATTACCTTTGGAGATAGTGGGAGTGATACCAAGCTGTATACAATGAAATTAATTGACATTTGCCTCAATAATTTGCAATCTCAGGAAAATTCGAGTTTAATGTTTGTTAAACTGTAGTCTTTCACCAAAAACTATGTTTTACTAGTATGGCGGCTATCCATCAAATCAACCTGAAAATGAATCGGAATCAACCTTAAATTATAATGGTAACCATGTTGATAATGATTTCTACATAATATAACCAAAATCTTTTTGGACGAAATCATTTCTATAATTATGATTTTTTTTCCACTTAAAAACATGAAATTGATTTGACCAAGAAATGAAAAAACTTCACAATGATTTAGCTATATAGTGATAATTCGGTTGGTGAAAAACCTCCCAAATATAAAAATATTATTGATCAAATATTTTATTAGGAATAATTAACATGACAAAAACTTACCATTTTGGTTTCCTCCAACATTTAACTTATTAATAAACTTTCAAAGAAAACCTTGGTATTGGAATTCATTTTTTTATTTCTATAGAAGTTTTGTTGCTCTAGCTTTTAACAATCTGAATAATATTTTCATACCATAAGAAAACTATACATCATTTTCCTTCTCCTAAACATGCATAAGTTACAATGCCACTCATCATGTAAAAGATGTTTACACAATTGAGAATATAAATTGTGTGAATAGTAGAATAGTATTAGTTGGCTAGCATATACTTTTAATGTTTGCTATAACAAATCTCCCGAAGCAAAAGTCGGGCATTAATTAGATTTAAGTGAAAGAATTCAGAGAGGAATATTTATGGATTCAATTTGACATTCTAAAGAAAAGAACTCTGCTAAAATCCTACTAACAATGTTTTCAGTTAAAAAAAATAGTTCTATGAAATGCCTTAAAAAGTGTTTTCCTTCCAGAATCAATCAAAAGTATTTTTTGGTGTTTTTGAAGTAGAAACACTTGGTGGGTTATAAAATGGGTCCTTACTTCTCAAGACTTTCTCCCAAATTGAAGTTAACATCAAAGATAATAGTTCATCCATGGCTCAGCAATGAGGACAAAGTGGTAATTTTACATATCTTATTTTAATGAAAGGTAAAATGAACTTTTTTGCTTTAATTAAAAAATGGGTAAAATAATCTTTGTGCACTAACATCTAAATTTGAAGTGAGGGTGACAATAGTAATTTTATACAATAAGGATTCAATATGTAGCTTCACTAATCACTATCATACAAATAACAAGATTATCCTATAAAAAAGGATTAAAAAAAAAAAACCAAACTATTGCATTGGATCACATAATTTGAATTAACATCTACTTTCCTGTTTCTTTTTCTTAT
The DNA here is from genome assembly GCF_041222555.1 of Hakea prostrata. Lineage (NCBI taxonomy): Eukaryota > Viridiplantae > Streptophyta > Magnoliopsida > Proteales > Proteaceae > Hakea > Hakea prostrata. The sequence continues at coordinate 58,416,710 of NC_142606.1, forward strand.
TCATCTCATCCTTTTGTCATGTGCATGTAAATGTGGTTACTATGATAGGAAAGTAACTTTAAAATGACTTGTGATCGACTGAAGGATTTAAACTAAAATCTCTAAGTGTTGGTAAATTAATATTTTGAATGGTAGTTGTAGCCAAGGTTTGACATGTCGGCCCGTGTCGCCATGTCGGACCCTGGCAACACGGCGACATGTCGGCAAAAGTCGCCCGATATATCATGAATAAATTAATATTTGAGATGCCGACGCTGCTCTTGACGGTGATCCTTTCATCGAGTTTCGACAGTTATCTGAAAGACTAAAACCCCAATTTTTCCCAGTGTCAGAGATATCTCTGTTTCCCTTCACATTTTGATCTCTTCATGGAAAGATTCATGCATGAATATCGTGTGGAAAAGGATAAATTATCAGTAATGGGTTTCGTAAAGCTCTTTGTCCATCAAAGCGAGGGATCCATTGCCTGGCTTGAAATTCCGTACTGGTGCTCTGAGTTACAGTCGTTGGAGTCTCTCTCAGATGAGTAAGTTTTTATTTAGTATTTTTTCCCATCTTTTTTCTATTCAGTGAAAATTCTGAGAGATGGTTTTCAAACCCAAGAACTTAAACAATTTTCTTTTTCTGGGTAAATCAGGTTATCTCTGCAACAAAAAGATAAAGGCCTGAGTTCTAGTGAATCGAAACATGGACTCTGATTAGGCAATCCAGCTTCCTTGAGGAAGAATTGCTTGCTCTCTTGCCCCATTTGCTCTGATCTCGTCTGTAACTAACGACGCCTTCTGCTTCTCCTTCTTCTTCATCATCTTGGTTTCGGCCATGTTGAGGTTGCAGAGAAAAGGAAAAAGATTCAATACTCATTGACGACGTCGACTTTTTCGACTGTCGGCGATATATTGCCGACAAAGGGTAAAGTCGGTGTCGCTGGGGGGTTTCGTGTCGCCCCCCAGCGACACCTCGAAATATCTCCCCATGTCGGCGATTTATCACCGACACGAGGTACCATGGTTGTAGCATATTGTGTATTATGTAAGTAGATTTAAAGAAAAATTCTGCAAATCCTTTGTTAAGTATGGATAGAGTTGCTACTGATTTTTTTTCTTTCTTTAATTACTTATTCTTGATGATAGATGAGAGGAAATTCAACTCTAGCAATGAGATGGTGGAGGAGATCGGTAAGTGCCTTTTCTACAAGTTTTCTTTTAATTTATTGCTATTTTGTTTGCAAAATAAGGCATTTTTTCTTTAGATTTTTTTCTTAGAAATGAAGATCTCTTGTTTTGTCTATTTAGAATTTAGTAGAAATTAATTGCTTTACTTGGGTATATTTTTTTGTTTTTTTTGATAACCACGGCTTTACTTGTGTATTAAGAAGGGGTATAATTCATTTTTGTGGCCTCTTCGTGCTTTAGCGCTAAGTTTTTAGGATGTTTCTTATATTAACTCTAAACTTGTTATGGTAAACAATATAGAGAGGAACTGTATACCTCCCAACTTTTGAAAAGGATGTTAATAACCTCATGATAAAATATTAAACCCTAATTTAATGAATTCTAAATGAAAGACTATGTAGGACATAAGAAAATTTTTTATGATCACAATTTTGAATTCTAGGAAGTTATTATCCATCGGCCATCAATCTAATATTGTCCATATTTCAATTCAATACACTAAAATGCAGTTGTTTCCTGTATTCATGAAGTACACCCACTAGATTACCATTGCCCCCAAATCTCATCAACACGTACTTGAACTTGTTGAGTTGCATATATTTATTTTGTTTCCTAAACATCAAATTCGATAGTTGGTTTCAAGTATATATAATCTTGTTACTTCCAAAAAACAATCTGATCATACTTTTAGACAAATCCAATATCGTGAAGTATGAACTGGATTTTCTTTGATGCTTTTGATCTAGTTTTTAAATCCATAGTTCGATACCAACAGTTCCACATTCATATCAGCTACAAAATATAGAATATAATTTATATTATTACAAAACACTTCGTTTAAACCCTTTAGAAAGGATTATAATTTTTTCATAATAGGACAAGACCTCTCTTATTGGCCTTTAGAAATAAACTAGAAATAATTGTAAGAAAATTTACTAAATTTGTATTATCTACCATATTTTTTTTTGGTAAAGATTATCTACCATATTTTACTTGCTTAATCAGGATCTTACTCCTAAGTTCTTTTCCTATAGACTCTGTGTCTTAAGGCATCTTGTTCTTTAACTTTAGACTGTTGACCTAATGACTCAAATCTTTCTTATTGGATTCAGGTTTTGAAACAATATATCAATATGGTGGAAGGTGGTGCTTTTGCTTTGTGTGTAGAGATTGTTGAATTGATAATCTCTATATTTGGGATCTGCTATCTAATCTTGTGCATGGAGTTTTTGAAGCAAAGAAAGATTTTCCATATCTTGAAATTGCAAGCAACTTAGAGCAACCCTAAAGTTAAACCCTAACCCATAAACCTTGTACCCTGAACCATCATTGCAGAGCCACCCCTAAACCCAAATACAGAACACTAACCCCTAACCCCTAAACGCTGAATCCAAATCCAAACACTAAACCCTAAGCCCTAAACCCTGAACCCTAAACCTCAAACTCTAAACCTCCCAACGTTAACCCCTTAACCCGAACCCTGAACCCAAACCCAAATATTAAACCCTAAGGCATGAATCCTATCCCCCAAACTTTAAACCTTCAACCTTTAACCTAGCAATTCTTAAAAATAAAATAAAACTCTCTACTGTTGGGACAGCTTTTGCCTAGCCTCAAACATATTGGCTATGGCTCTTTTAATATATCATTGTAAATATCTTAGTGGCTGTATTTACAATAATCTCTCTCCAAATCACTCTTTGTTGAATTTATATTAATACATACAGTAAATATGTCTTTTTATATTTAAAATTAACAGTTAGGCACAGGGAACGCTTTTGATAAATAAACTTGAGGGGCGTAAAAGTAAATGTATGTAAGCACAGGGAGTGTAAATGTAATTTGTTCTAAAAAAATTAATTCATCATTTTTAGGGACAGTTTTTTAGGTAATCAAATTCATTGAGAAAAAGCCTTCAAGATTACACAATCCAAGAAGCCATTGAGTAGTATTGGGCCGTTGCCCAACAGTCCTAGTTGCCATAGATAGAGCCCGCCTTATTAGAGCATTTGCAATAGAGTTAACTACCCAAAAATAAGCCTAACATTCACATAGTTAGGTCTAGATAGGTGAAAGCTTCCTTACCAAAAAAGAAAAGATAGGTGAAAGCTTGAGTCCTCAATGATACTAATCTCAAAGGGTTCAAGACTAACTTAACTAGATTGATGCTCTACCACTGAGCTATATGGGTTACAAATAAAATTAACTAGAAATTAAAATAAAATCACCTTGAATTATAATAATTATTATGTTGATAATGAAATCTACATTGATTTTCACTTCAAAACTTCAAAATAATTAATTCAATTATATAATGATGAACCGGTGCGTGATAACTTACCAAATATAAACTAAAGCATGTAATGCATCATATATTTTATTAGGAATAGTAGAGATGTAAAGGCTTACCCATTCAATTTCCTCCATCTTATTTAATAGGAAGTCTTCAAAGCAAACTTTGGCATTAGTTTTTTTTTCTTTCTTCTCTACATACTCTACTGCTCTAGTTTTTTAATTATTTGTTGAGAAACACGATATTGGTATAATGGCTCATTGATCAATGATCTCAAGCCCTCTATTTATAATTAAGTGGAAAGTACTCTATTACAAGGAATAGAATTTTACATGAATACAAACTCTAATTGAACTCCTAGTAGAATCCAACACTCCCCCTCAAGTTGAGGCATAGATATTAGTCATGCCCAACTTGCCTACAATAGGAAGGAAATCTCTTTCTTTCAAACCCTTAGTGAAAACATTTGCTACTTGGTCTCCAGATCTTACAAAATGCATGTAGATAAGCCCTTGTTCTAACTTTCCTTTGACAAAAAACCTATCAATTTCAATGTGCTTAGTTCGATCATGTTGCACCGGATTATTAGAAATACTAATAGCAATCTTGTTGTCACAATATAACATCATAGGGTTTGAAACTTGGACTCGAATATCTTGCAGCAAGCCTTTCAACCATAGTAGTTCACAAACTCCATGAACCATAGCTCTATATTCAGCTTCGATACTAGATAAAGTTACCACATTCTGTTTCTTACTTCTCCAAGTAACTAGTTTACCGTCAACAAGGTATAATAACCTGAAATTGACTTCCTATCTGGAGATCCAACCCAATCTGCATTAGTGTATGCTTCTACTTTTAGATTATCAGTGGGTGACAAAAGTATTCATTTTCTAGGAGTTCCCTATACTGTAGTATTTTGGTAACAGCCTTCATATGATCTAAATATAGATCATGCATGAATTGGCTCACTATCCCTACAACATAAGCGATGTCTGGCCTACTGTGGGACAAGTAAATAAGCTTCCTTACCAGGCTTTGGTATCTTCATTTGTCCATTGGTTCTCCCTCTTTTTCTTTAAGTTTAGCTCCAACTTCAATAGGGGTATCAACTACTTTACACCCCAACATTCCCACTTCTGTTAATAAATCTAGGACATACTTTCTTTGGGATAGGAATATACCTTTCTTTTGATCGAGCCACCTCAATCCCTAAGAAATATTGTAACTTCCCTAGATCTTTAATTTCAAACTCATTGCCAAAAAAGTCCTTCAACTTTTGAATTTCTTCACCATCATTCCCTGTGATGACAATATCGTCTACATAGACAATGAGAAGTGTGATGTTAGTACCTGACTTCTAGAAGTCATTGCCTTTAGGAGGCGTCCAAACCAACATTTAGGAGACTGTTCTAATGCATAAATTGACCCTTCAACCGACAAACTTTCCCTGTAGTATTGTCATTTGAGAAACCATGTGGGATTTTCATATAGACTTTTTCTGCTAACTCCCCATGTAAGAAGGCATTATTAACGTCTAGTTGGTGCAAGTTCCAATCTTTGTTCACAGCTATAGACAACAGAACTCTAATAGTGTTTAATTTCGCAACAAGGGCGAATGTCACACCCCACCCGCCAATCTCGGTTACCCGCTCGACAACCCGTGGGAGTGATCCGTCACAGGATCCACGGTTTTAGTCTATCAACAATAATAAATACAAATAAAGACAATCAAGAGCAATAATAGTTCAATTAATGAATTAAAGGATTACATGAGTCCAAATACTCCAATAAAATAATCAATGAAAGAATAATAAATCAAAAGAATACGAGTTCAGCGGAAGCAATTCAAAAAGAATTAAATTATTTTCTTTTCAATTTCTTTTTCTAAAGTTAAGGACTTAGACTTAAGTTTAACAAACTGCCTGGCAACTTGTCTCCTCCACCCATCAGTGGGTGTGATAAGCACATTCCATGCACTCACAGGAGCTCCCGCACAAGCTATCTCTATTTCCCATTGTCAATGCCACATCTTCTTCATACGGGAAGGTTCCTTCATAGGAAACCCATCCATCTTCCGACACATTTCCTCCATCTGCGCAGACTAAAAGCATATACAAATAAAGGAATGAGTTCTGGAGAACTCAGTAAGAACATTAACATTTCCCATCCATATGTCCAACAAATCAGAAATGCATATATGATATGTATGAGTGCAAAGTATGAATGCTGCTAAGATCTAACTATGCAAGTCTCTAACATTTGACATGCTTTAAGATACACCAGCCCTCCTCTAGGTAGGTCTAGTCACTCTGATCCGGCAAGGACTGGTTACCTCTGTAGGGATCCTGGGCAAAATGGAAAGTCCACATCTGACTCTCAAACCATGGCTGGGGTTAAGTCAAGACTCTCTCACCACGACCATTGGCAATGAGTACTGGCGCATGTCGGGGTTTCTAATCCAATGCAAGGTCATACAGGTAACATACTACATGAAGTCCAGACACATCCCCTATGGCACCAACCAACTCGGTTCAGTATCCTTCACAACCTAGGAATGAGAATCCTCACGGACTGGCTACCGCTATTGGACTCCATTCCATAACCCTATGGTCATCCACATATTATTGGGGCGGAAAGCTCTCATAACTCCTCATGACACCTGGTCCGCTCCTTGGACGTCCATGAGCCCAACCCTAACATATGCAATCCAACCATTGTATGACCAACAGTGGACCACTGAGTCTCTGCACGGACTGGTTACCGCTGTAGGATGAAACAAAGTCACATCACCATCGTCACAGGTCATCCGGCTGCAATTCCCCTACTGAAAGGGTAGTAGTATGTGGGGATACCTAGCCATGCAACTCTAGAGTCTACCTAGGTATGTCATCCAGTAGTTATGATAGTGTTGGAGACATCAACGAGCATGTGTCCCATACCACAACCCTCTGATATCTCAAGCCAAGATATCCCAATGGAATACCCTTTCCATCAGAACCACAATACATCAATCATCATTATACCACATTCATAATTGATAACGTATATGCAAAGACAATCCAAACAGCAAACATATGATAAAATCAACATGCTACACATGGTTATAGTAGTATATACAATGAAAGAACAGTATTGAAAGACACTGGACTAGCATGTTCAAGTCATTACATAAAGATGAGATTGTATGTCATTACCTGTAAATAAGTAGAAATTCTCTAGATTGCAAAATAGAAACAATTATAAAACTTTTACTTGAAATAGAGGACACCTATAAACAGGGTTACAACAATATGTAAGTCAAATGAATCAAATTGGACAAAAGCCAGAAGTTACTTGCTCTTTGGAAACCAGATGGTCGCTTGGCTTGGTCGCTTGGCTCAAGCAACCACCTTGAGCAACCGTGTAACAACCCTCGTATTTCTAACCCGGGATCCGTGTTGCAGGTCCAAGAACCCGAAGGTCTAGTCAGGTAAATTTGTGGAGTGTCTGGATAGAAGTCCATGATCCATACTTTGAACCCATGGATTTGGATTCTCTGATTGAAGAGCCTGCCTTGCTTGGTAGTTGGACTTCTGGAAGGCAAGTGATGTCTGGAGATGTTCGGAATGAAGGTAAGATCTCCCCCATGTATTCATTAGGGTTAGGAATAGGGTTAGGTTGTACTTGGACATCAACCCCTGGCAAAGCACCCTTGTATAAAATAATACATGGGGGCGGTTGCTAGTGGCGGTCGATTGAACCAGTGACCGCCTGGTTCTGGTTGTGGGATTTTTCCCTATTTTGCCCCTTGGCTCCTATAAATAGTAACCCTCACCTATTTTATGAATATTTTATTCGAGGTTATCGTTTTTTGGAGGTTAGACAACTGTGGAGAAGTGCTGAAGGTAGATTTGAAGTGCTGTTAGAGTCCCAGAAGGTTCTACTGTCATTCATAGTCAATCTGGTTGAGGTAAGTGATTCCCTGTCCACTCATGCTTCACCACTTACTATGATAAAAGTAGATTAGTGTTACTCTTTGGTTGCTCGTGATCCTTCTATTGCACTGCCTACCTTTCTGTTAATCTTGGTGAGATCATGTCCGAAAACGAAACCCTGCTTTCGTGAAAAGTGGTGATCTAATCAAGAGGGAGGTTCCTGGATAACCAAATTGATGTCTTTGTTTAGGTTTAGTATCACTCGTGATTATAAGGGTAATAGATTTGAGATTCGGACTATGATCATTCAAAATTTGGATTGAAAATGGATGATCAGAAGCCTGAGTTTCGGATTGAAACTCTTTGTTTTTGGGGCGGTCACTAGTGGCGGTCGCTCAACCTAAGCGACCAGCTAGTTTCCAGTGACCAAATGACTTTTGGTTTTGATCCAATTTGATTCATTTGACTTATACCTTATTATAACCCTGTGTATAGGTGTCCTCTTTTTGAAGAGAAAGTTTTATAATTGTTTACAGATTACTTTTTACGGACGAATTACTTATATGCAAGTAAGGGCATACAATCTTGTCTTTACGAATTGACTTGAACATGCTAGTCCAGTATCTGTTATTATAAATCTTTCATTTCATATGCTGCTATAACAATGTTTCATCTGCTGATCTTGTTATATAACTGTTGTTTGTATTGTTTATACATGCACTTTGTTGATTATGAATGTGATATGATGTTGGTTGATAGTACGTGGTTCTGATGGAATATATATTCTATTTGGATATCTTAGCTTGGGATATCAAAAGGTTGTGGTATGGGACACATGCCTACTGCTGTCTCTAGCACTGTCATAACTATTGGATGACATACTTAGGTAGAGTCTAGAGTTGTATGGCTAGGTACCCATGTGAAATCTAGCCCAAATCTAGCCCGGGATACCCTATTTTTTTTGGGATAAAGAAAGACTTGTTTGATGTTAGACCTTGAAGTTGGACCTTGATTTCAATGTTGTAATCCTTGAAAGCCTTAGGAGGCCATGTCCGGCTTTATCCTTACCCTGACCCGGCCCGGAATTTTTATTATCTATAGATCCAATGACCCAAAGTGCTGGGAGAAGTCCTTGTGGACCCTTTTGGTTGATGATTTGGTGTCGGAGCCCAAGCCCATGGACATTAGAGCATTGTCAGTGTTAGTTTTGAATCTGCGCACCGAAGAGGGGTGAATTAGTTGAAATACCTAATGAAATCCTGTGCTCAATACAAAAGTATTTCCCGAAACTAGACTTCTTGATGGACTTGTAGGAGAAAATCCCACTCAATTTGACCCCATATAGCCCTCCAAATCCCTGTCCGAAGTTTCTGAACTATGTCTGGCAAATCCTGCTTGCGCATCAAAGAAGGTGAGCTTATTTGATGGACCTAATGAATTCTCATGCTTGATCCAAAGGTATTTATGGAAACTAGACTTCTTTATTGTCTTGTAGGAGAAAACCTCACTCAATTTGACCTTGTATAGCCTTCCGAATCCTTGTTCGAAGTTGCTGAACTATTCCTGAAAATCCTGTTAAGACTTTGTTGGTCGATACTGTTGGTCGATACTATCAACCAAAGGTATCGACCAAAACAAGCCCAGAATCATGAAAAAGATGCTTTTTGGATATTCCTTTGTCCTTTTAAGTGAAACCTCGAACCTAAATCATTATTTCACTCATTTCAACATCTGAGAACGTGGGAAAGCTCCTCTAAGCCTCCTCCTTGGCTTGGGTGATGATCTTCTACAAGAATCATTGTCTCTCTTCTCTAATCTCTTCTCCAAGGTATGTAATCTCTCACTCTGTCTCTAATCTACTCCTACCCCATCTTGTTCTTGCTACTGAGTTCATGAAGAAGGTGCTGCAACCTTGCAACCACCTCTTCTACAAGCTCTCTTGGGTTGATTAAACCTCTCTTCATTCCTTCCATGCTATGTTTCTTATACTTGATATTCTTGCTTTCTTATTTTGATTTCCTCTTCATGGAAACATGAGTTCATCTTCTTAATCTGATTTTCTTTAGAAAATAGGTCTGATTATATGTTAGTAATTGTCTATATTTTGTTGCTCATCATTCTATTGATTAAATTCCTAAGTTCTCTTGCAATTTAAATTGATTCCATTGAAGAACATGATTCTTGCAAGTTTAAACCTAGGACCTCAATTTGGGGGTTTTCAATTTGACCATTGGATCATGTTAATTCTTGCTACATAGCCTCTTGCTACTGTTCCTAGCATCCCCTCCAAGTTTCTTATCGATCCGAGACCCGGAAGACCAATTTTGAGCCAAAACCCAAAGAAATAGCCAATGCCATGATTAACAACTCTTGAACTTGATATGCCAATTTGGGGGTTTCTAATTTGACCATTGGATGATGTTAATTCTTTGATAATTAGTGTCTCCATATTGTGTTTGAATTGTTCCCCAAGTTTCTTATCGATCCGAGACTCGAAAGACCAATTTTGAACCAAAACCCAAAAAGCCAGCTTGTTGTCCGAGAGTCTATTGGTCGATGCTTGATCGACCCAATGTATCGACCAACAAGGTTGCTGTCAGAAACTTTTGCCCAATTTTGATCCGTTCGATCTCCGATTGTTTTGATTTCTTCTCTAATCCTTCATGTATGTTTATTTAGGGCTTTAAGACTATAATTGGACCATTCTCTTATGACTTTGGATCATCTTCTTCACAATTTGAGGTAAGGACGGTTATTGCCATATAACATAGACTGTATGACTTTTACACTGTTGTTGGTAACTTAGTAGACTTAACTTATTAGTTGATTTTAGACATCATATGACTACTGTAGTTACCTTATGACAGTAGCACCATGCTTAACTACTTAGTTTATCATGTTTACTTATTCTTGTCGTTTATTTATACACTGTATTATGAGATGTTATGACATGTTTTCAATATGATAATGTATTGTTGATATGTAATGGATGGAAATAAGCATGTGATTGATTAGGTATGATTTGGGATTGGGGAGTGCCCTATTGGTACTTCTGTCCTTGGACATCCGAGGGAATAGTATGGGATGTTTTCCGAAGATGCCCATCGACGCTTTCCTGGATCATTGGATGACATACATAGGACTTGTCTAGATGTATGGCTAGGATGCCCCTGTCATATTAGACCCGAATCGGAAGGGCATTGAGACCGAACGACCCGTGGTAGTAGTGTGGATTTGTGGGCGCTCAAGACCGGTAACCACTCCGTGAGAGGACATGAATTGCATTGCGGATACCCGAAAGGGGCCATTTATCGGTAGGGTTGCAAATGGCTAGACTTGGGCTCACGGGTACTCAAGACCGGTGAAATGATCCGTGAGGGGACGTGAGAGCTTCCCGTTTACCATTTGTGGATGACCAATAGGGTTGATGAGTTCGGTGAGTAATATCCGTGACTCTAGTGTGAAGGATACCGGAAAGGATCCCGAGAGGGGAGGAATGGACGTATCTGGAACTGACATGATATGACTAAGTAGATGACTTGCATTGGGTTAGGCTTTACGTTGACATGCGCCAATACTTAGACCAAATGGTGATGTGAGAGAGTGGTGACCGAAACCCTTAACCATGGATTTGTTCGAGAGGGATGCAGGACCCAATTCCCCCCGGTGATGAGTGACTGAGACTACCTAAAGAAGTATGGTGCTATGGCTTAAAGCATGTTTACCCTAGATGACCAGCATACTTAGAGTTAGAATCATATTTGCATCTTATGTCTCATATCATCTGCATCATTTCATGATGGATATCATATGGCTTATGAATTATGGAATAACTTTCCTTGCTGAGTTCTTTTGAACTCACTCCTTTTTGCAACATATTTTGTTAGACTTTTCCTCAGGTACTCCTACTGTTGACTTGTGAGGGTCAACACTATGAAGATTAAGTTGATGACTCTTAAACTACTGATTATGGTGACTACATTGGTGAAGACTAGCAGTCTGAGACTGAGACTTATTTGGAGCAGTTCGGCCTTTGCACTTGTGTGCTAGTATTGGGATATTGTCCTATTTTCTTTTAACCTTTTATTTGATTCGTCGAGACCGTAGTTTAGTTGTTCCCTTGTCATTTTGGGAACCGATTGTAAACCTTAATTTTAGTCAATCTACCTTCCGCTATTATTGTAGGATGAGTTTCCTCAATCCTTTTCACACTGGACTGTTTATCCTATTTGAATCATTTCTGCACTCTGATGTAATTTGTGAAACCTTCTGAGATTCTTTCTTAACTTTTATTATTAGATTACTTGAATACAAATAATTGTTCTTGCTTTTGATTATATTATTGTGATAAGTGGATATGATCGTTCCTCAACTGGATCTGTTGGGTTGTGGATCACTCCCGAGTAACCCAGATAGGGTACCCCCTGGGTGGATTTGGGGCGGGATGTGACAACCCACATGCTACTACCCTTTCGATAGGGGAATTGAAACCAGATGACCCGTGATGACAGTGATGTGACGATGGTCCACTGTTAGTCATATAAATGGTAGGGTTGGGCTCATGGACGTCGAAGGAACTGACCGGGTGTCGTGAGGAGTCATGAGAGCTTTCCGCCCCAACAATATGTGGATGACCATAGGGTTATGGAATGAAGTCCAATAGCGGTAGCCAGTCCGTGAGGATTCTCATTCCTAGGTTGCGAAGGATACTGAACCGAGTTGATTGATGCCATAGGGGATGTATCTAGACTTCATGTAGTATGTTACCTGTATGACCTTGCATTGGATTAGAAACCCCGACATGCGCTAGTACTCATTGCCAATGGTCGTGGTGAGAGAGTGTTGACTTAACCCCAGCCATGGTTTGAGAGCCAGATGTGGACTTTCCATTTTGCCCAGGATCCCTACAGAGGTAACCAGTCCTTGTTGGATCAGAGTGACTAGACCTACCCAGAGGAGGGTTGGTGTATATCTTAAAGCATGTCAACTGTTAGAGATTTGCATAGTTAGATCTTAGCAGCATTCATACTTTGCACTCATACATATCATATATGCATTTCTAATTTGTTGGACATATGGATGGGAATTGTTATTGTTCTTACTGAGTTCTCCATAACTCATTCCTTTATTTGTATATGTTTTATTAGTTTGCGCAGATGGAGGAAATGTGTCGGAAGATGGATTGGTTTCCTATGAAAGAACCTTCCTGTATGAAGAAGATGTGGCACCAACAATAGGAAATGGAGATAGCCTGTGGGGGAGCTCCTACGAGTGCATGGAATGCACTTATCGCACCCATTGATGGGCGGAGGAGACAAGTTGGCAGACAGTTTGCTCACCGTATAGAGGAGAATTGGAGGACCCCTCATCTTGTTAAACTTGAGTTTAAGTTTTTAGCTTTAGAAAAAGAAACTGGAAGGAAACATATTTAAACCTTTTGAATTGCTTCCGCTGAACTCGTATTCTTTTGATTTATTATTCTTTCATTCATTATTTTAATGGAGTATTTGGACACTTGTAATCCTTTAATTCATTAATTGAACTATTATTGCTCTTGATTGTCTTTATTTGTATTTATTATTGTTGATAGACTAAAACTGTGGATCCTATGACGGATCACTCCCACGGGTTGTCGAGCGGGTAATTGAGACCGGTGGGTCGAGTGTGACAAACCGCCCCAAAAATAGTGAGTTCAATCCAAAACTCAGGCTTTTGATCATCCATTTCCAATCCGATTTTGGGATGATCTCAATCGGAATTTCGAACCTAACACACCCGTAACCAAGGGGTAACACGCAACCTAACAATTAACACAAATCGGTTACCCAAAATCCTCCCCTTGATTAGATCAATCATTTTCACGAAAGCAGGGTTCATTTCGGACCTGATCTCATCAAGAGCATTAAAAAGGTAGGTACTGTACTAAGAGGATCATGAACAACCAAAGAGGAAAACAAATCTACTTTAATGATAGCCGAGGGTAGAGATGAGTGAACAGTGAGTCACTTATCTCAACCAAATCAGCAAGAAAAGGAGGGAAAAGCTTCCAGATCACCAGCAGCACTTCGCTCACCTTTCACCGCATCTCTATTGCCGCCTTACCACCAAAAATAGCAATCCCGAATGTAATATTCGTAAAAGAGGCAAGGGTTGCTATTTATAGAAGTCTGGGGGCAAAATAGGGCAAAACCCCACAACCAGGACTAGGCGGTCGCTCGGTCGCTTGGTCCAATCAACCACCACTAGCAACCGCCCCTAGTATATTGCTATACAAGGGTGCTTTGCTCAGGGGGTTGAAGTCCAAGTACAACCTAACCCTAATCAACACATGGGGAGGGTCTTACCTTAAATCCGGACATCTCCAGACACCACTTGCCTTCCAGAGGTCCAGCTACCAAGCAAGGTAGGCTCTTCAACAAGAGAATCCAAATCCATGGGTTCAAGGTATGGATCATGGACTTCTATTCGGATACTCCACAAATTTACCCAGCTAGACCTTCGGGTTCTCGGACCTGCAATACGGATCCTGGGTTAGAAATACGGGGGTTGTTACACTATGTGTCCTAGACATACATGTATATCCCAGATATACACATTCAATTTCTCTATGACAGTGTGTCACAGACACATGTATATCTCAGATATACATATTTTGATCTCTCTGCTATGTATCCTAGATACATAGACCACTTGTGTCCCATACACCAACATCCACAAGTCATACTGGCAAAATGGGTTGTGCGGCCGGTAATATACCTACACGAGTGAGCCCCAAACTAGAAACCTTCCCAGAAGACCAGAATGACATATCACTCAAAGAAAGATATCAAATAAGCATTTGTATACCAAAGTGTCCTAGGTTTATTCAAACTCACTAGACTAAAGGTATATCGATCCCACTGAGAGATCACCTTCTTGTCCTTAAAATGTTTACTAGTATAACACATACAATTGGCACTAGCAAACACTTTTAGGGTGCAGTTGAATCAAACCTTTCCTTTCACCCTAGACCATCACTACACTTAGGATTGACTCCTTTCCCGGTAATGCCCCTTTATGTCGAATCAATCATGACCATAGGTAACACCCCAAAGTAGCCACGTCAACCCTTCGTTTCATGATGTCGTCGAAAGTCACTAAGAACACTAATGGACCATAAGGTCCAGGACTCACACAATGAAAGGAGCAGAGATCCATCCTCTCATTTCCAATTATCGCTAAGCACACATAGAATGATATACGTGCTATGGTGGAGCATTCTATACACAATAGAACGTATGTCCCTCTCAACATCATACAGGTCTTAGTCTAGTCACAACACCTGAGTTTCTTTATTGTCGCCACCCTAGCGCCACATAAAGTACTCGCACCTGACTTCTATAAGCAACATGAACAATGGGAACATTCATGTCGATTCTCTTCACAATAGAGAAACTCATCTTGATTCCAAAGCAAAGCAACAACATGATTATGAATTGACCTACAAAAGGTCATTCACAATCCGTCTCATCTCTGCTCACCTCCAAGGTGCCAGAGGCAAATGCTCGTGTGAGTGAGCCATTCTCTTGCCTATTGACATATCTTGTTTTATGCTAGAAGAACACAATCACACATAAAATGAAAATAAAAGTCGGAATGAACTCATATTACTCAATAATAAGAAAGTTTTAGTACAAAAGTAAGTCAAAATCTACACCAACCCAAGGATTTTACATGAGAAATAAAAACATCCTTGCCTATAGGTTTGGTAAGAGGAGCTACCATATGACTAGTAGATATGTGCTTAAGTACAACTTTCTTTCTTGATATAATGTCTCTAACAAAATGATATCTTAACTGTATATGTTTGGTCTTCCCATGATACTTGGGGTCTTTGACATAGCTAAGAGCTGTCGTACTATCACAATAGACAAGAGCAGCCTCTTTGGATGTCATCACAAATCCAGTATGTTGTAGGAATCCCCTCAACCAAACAACCTCTTGAACCGTAGCTAAGCATGCCACATACTCTGCTTCCATGGTCGAGAGTGATATACTAATCTACTTCTTGATACACCATGAAATGGCCCCGCCATTCAGCAAAATAACATATCCAGAGGTTGATTTGCGTTCATCAATGTCTCCAGCCCAGCCAACATCGTTATAGCCAGCTAACCGCAAATCCGATCCTTGGTAACATAGCATGTAGTTACTCGTTCCTTTGAAATATCTTAATATCCTCTTTACTGCTTTCCAATGCTCTATGCCTAGGTTTGATTGGAACCGACTAACCAAACCCATTGCATAACAAATATTTGGCCTAGTACACATCATAGCGTACATAAGGCTACCCACTGCACTGGAATATGGAACTCTTTCCATCTTGGTTTTCTCCTCTAGAGTTTTAGGACCCATATCAAAGCTCAAATGCAAACCTTCTCCACTGGAGTATCTATTGGTTTGCAGTTGTGCATCTGGTATCTCATCAAGACACTATCAATATAAGTCTCCTGAGATAAACCCAGTATTCTCTTTTGCCTATTTCTGACAATCTAGACATCAAGCACATAGCTTGCTTCACTCATGTCCTTCATATCAAATACGGAGGACAACCATTTCTTAATGGTTTCCAATAGCTCCTTGCTATTGCTAGCCATGAGTATGTCATCTACGTACAATATCAAAATGACATAATTATCATCAGATCTCTTAGTGTAAACATAGTGGTTTTCCTTAAGCATGGAAAAACCATTTCCCATCATAGATTGGTGGAAGCACGCATTCCACTGTCTAGATGCTTGCTTTAAGCCATATATGGACTTCTTGAGCTTGCACACTTTGCGCTCTAGTCCATTAGCTTCAAAGCCTTGAGGTTGATCCATATAAATCTCTTCCTCAAGTTCTCCATTGAGAAAAGCAGTCTTTACATCCATTTGATAAAGCTCCAAGCCCAAATGAACAATAATGGCTAGTATGAGGCAGATGGAGATAAACCTAACCATAGGGGAAAAAGTTTCCTCATTATCAACGCCCTCTCATTGGGTGTAGCCCTAGCCACTAAACGAGCCTTGAATCTATCGATAGATCCAGCCACCTTTCTCTTGATCTTGAGAACCCACTTGTTCCCAATTGTCTTTCTGCCTAACTGTAAGTCAACCAAGTCCCAGACATGATTGACTTTCATCGACTCCAACTCTTCCTCTATCGCTTTCAACCATTCCTTTGAGCTTGTCCCCTTAAGAGCTTCTTGCACGTCTTTAGTTCATGCTCATCGACTAGAGTCATCTCACAGTCGGTCTCTTCAAGAGTTACCATGTAGGCTTCATCATCTATGTCGAAACGTCGATGAGGAACTAGCCCGCACCCACTACAGCGCAAGTGCATGTCAAATTGCTCACCCCCTAAGGTAGCTATAACATTTGCACTCCCACTCCCACTAGGATCTTCTGGATGGTGAACTTCTAGATGAACCCTAGGTTCACTATCCAGAGTCTGAATCCCTGGAGTTACAAGATCACTATCTTGTATTTCAAAGAATTCCAATGGTTCTTTGTTAACTCCTAAAAGAGATGGGAAATCATTTTCCAAGAATGTTGCACCCCTAGACTCAAGTTTCGTTCTCCTCTCACTCTCATCTAGCCCAATGAAGACATGGCCCTTCAAGAGTTCAGAATATCTTACAAAGATTCACATTCTTCCTCTGGGTCCAAGCTTCTTATATTGGTGAGATGTAGAGTGAATATATGCTGCACATCCCCATGCGCACAGGTAACTCAAATCTGGCTTCCTTCAGGTCCACAACTCATATGGTGTAGAAGGAATCGATTTGGTTGGAACTCTGTTGAGGATATAGGCCGTAGTCAGCAAAGCATCTCCCCAATAAGAGATGGGTAGGTTTGGCTGCGCTATCATGGATCTCACCATGTCTAGCAAGGTTCTATTCCTCCTCTTAGCAACCCCATTTTGTTGTGGAGTCCCTGGAATAGTAAGTTGCCTAGATATCCCATTTTCATCACACAATCCTTTGAACATATTGGAGAGATACCCTCTACCTCTATCCATTCTAAGAGTTTTAATTTTTTTATCTAACTGATTCTCAACTAAGCTCATGAATTTCTTAAAACATTTTAAAGCTTTTGACTTATGAGAAATTAGATAAATATGACCATATAGTGTATAGTCATCTATAAATATGATGAAACAAGCTTATCCTTTTCTAGTATGCACATTCATGGGTCCATACACATTTGAATGAATAAATCTAGAGGAATAGAGGCTCTTAAAGCCTTTATGAATGGTTTTTTAGTTGCTTTTCCTGCTAGACATGACTCACAGGTTGGCAAATCAGATAATGAACCTTGGCCCAAGAGACCTTCTTTTGCCAACCTGTTCATCCTATCTAAGCCAATATGTCCTAGTCTAGCATGCCACATTTAGAATCAATACACACAGTATTTTGGCAAACAAAAGCATTAGTAGAATTAGATAAATTATCAATTGTATCCAATACAATAAAATCATTCTGAAGAAAACCATAACCATAAACTGTATCACCTAGATACAAAACCAAAGAATTGTTCTCAAATACAACTCTAAAACCATGTCTCATAAGAAAGTTAACAGAATAAAGATTTCTCCTAATATTTGGAGCATATAGCATGTCATGGAGTAACAACATCCGCCAACTCGCAAAACTAATTTGCACATGCCAATACCATGAACCTCCACACTTGAGTCCTCCACACTTGAGTTTTTCCCCATTGTTATTCTCTTACTTCCTCTTGGAACACGACGGTATTCCACAAAGCTCGAGCATTCTCTTGTTATGTGTTCTGTTGCACCTGAATCAATAGTCCACAAAGGATTTAGTTCAGCAAGCATAGTAGAACTTGTTACATAACAAGATGAGGTATAACACACAGTACATACCTCCTGCTCAATGCAATCACGAGAAAAATGACTAGGCTTTCGGTAGTTGAAGCAAATCAAAGTTGATTTCTTCTTGTTGGCATTGGTCCCTCTTGAACGCTTGGGGCCACTCTTGTTTCTGTTCCCACCTTTGTTACTTTGGCTGAACCACTGAGGTTGAGCTTTTTCCTTCTTGCGCCTAAAGCCTGCACCCCTACTAGTGCTAGCTTTAGCGGCAAGTACTTCAATGTGAGGAGCATCAGCCAACATCCAATCCTCCTCTAGCTCAAGGTGCTTGGCAGCTTGATCAAAAGTCTTGACATCATCAGCATGAGTCAAGAAGATCTTCATATGCTCCCATGTCTTAGGCAATGACCTGATGACTGCAGAGAGTTGCTCCACATCAGTCTTTTGGTGCCAACATGCGCTCAACTCACTAATCATGTTAGACATGATGGTTATATGTTGCCTCATGGCGTGACCCTGGCACATCTTGTAACCATAAAAAATGAGTCCGAGCTAGCGGTCTCTTGCGTTGGAAGTCCCTCCATATTGGAACTTCACTACCTCCCACAAAGACTTTGCAGTCCTATGCTTCTCAAACCGAAGCATCAGGTCATCCCTCATGGAGCTTAGGATAGTAATCCTAGCTACCAAATTTTTTTTCTTCTAGGCATTGTAAATCTCAAGGTCCATGCGATGTTGTTGTTTAGAGGTAACTTCCTCAGGTGGGGACATGGTCTGGTTTATGGTTTCCAACATGTTCTGCTCTTCCAGAAGATACTGCATTTTTCTGTTCCAGAGGTCATAATTCCTCTCATTCAGTTTATCTCCTTTCGTGAGGTCAGCAACTATGCTCTTGGTAGTAGCCATTAAACTAGAGACAATATATATGCAAGGATGAGTTCAACTATTCTAGCATAAAACACAACACAAACAACAACAATTCACACTAGCATAGTCAACTTATGGGATAAGCATTTAAACCAAAAGAGATGCTAATAAACATTCAATCAAATTCTCATGCAAACCCACATAGACTTATATACTAGTTTCATTTTGTGCTAGAAACATGATTAATAAGACCCATAATCAAAAACAATTTCACTAAAATAGAACACCCAATCATGTTTATGCCATGAGGTAGTTCACACAAAATGCTTCTACCTCACTAGCTCCCACTAGGACCCATTAGGCCCTCAATGCCCAAACATCACACAGATTGGCGAGCTTATAGTGTCTAGTAAGTTAAAAACATATTCTGAATTGGACATACTCTCAGACGGATTCTAAGATGGATCGCCGTCTAACAATCCGTCTGAGATGGATTTTGAGACGGCTCGCCGTCTGGGAGTCCGTCTACCCAGATGGACTGCCATCTGGTCCTTAGTGACTAGACAGACGTCCTTTCCCTTTGAACAAATTTAAGTTCCACAGAACGGAAAAACATGATTTTTCTCCAAAAAATTCATCCAAAAATATGCATGGAAAAAATCCAATAAACATTGAACAAAAACATTCATCATGGATCATCAATTCATGTAATTTTTACATAAGGGAAATAAAAAATAAAAATCCTCCCACTTGGATTTGAACAAAAATTAGGATTTCCATCAAACCTTGGATTCTCCAAAGTGGGTTTTTATAAACCCTTGATCCTCCCATTGGATCCATTCAAGAAAAATAAACAATTGGGAGGAACAAAGAATTGTGGGAACCGTGGCTCTGACGCCAATGTAGGTAAAACTCTATATATCTCTATTCGATAATAGAAGGGGAAAGATCCTTACCTTGATTTTCTTTCCTAAAAATAGAGTTACCGCGGCGGAAGTTAATTTGGATCCACATCCTCATTCCTTCAAGAACTCTTCATTGGTTTGATTCCACAATCACAAGGAAAGGGAACGATTTCCACAACCCAAATGCCATGTGGATGGATGTATAAGATTGAGATCCAAAGCAAGGAGAAGAAGATCCTTGAAGAAATTATCTTTTTTGCATTTCTTGGAGAGAGGGAGAGAGAGCCGCCTTTCAGGAAAAACTCATGTATGAATTATATGATCTCACAAGTGATGCAGTGGTTACTAGAATATATAACCCTATATTTTGTAATCACCTAGAAGGTGAGTTTCCAATTTTTCCCTTAGGCATATAGTTATATTAATAAGGGATAATTACTATTGCTCCCCTATACTTTGATTTTATTACTAATGTATCCCCTGTATTTTGCAAAATTACTAATCCAACCTTTAACTTTGTCTATAATTACTAATGCCTCCCTACTGTTAAGTTCCGTTAGTTTACTGATGATGTGGCATCTCCATATTTTTTAAAAATCCCAAAATACCTTTTTACTTATCTCTTTGCTTATTTACCCTTTTGTCAAGTTACAGTAATACCCTTAATTAATTGTAGAGAAAAAAATAATCATAGTCTGTTTTACTCTAAAAAAAATCACCAAAATAAAGAAATAATAATTGAATAAAATTAAAATAGAAACCGAAGAGGAGGGAAGATAGAATTCAACTCAAAATCGGAAATTGAATATCACCTACTTCGTTAATTCCTTCTCTGGCAAGATTTTTTGGTTTCGTCAATGGTGGGTTAGTAAAGCGGTTAAAAGTCTAAACTCCCATGAGGAGGTGTTACGTTTCATTTCCAATATTAAAAAAGCACCAGTCCCCCCCCCAAAAAAAAAAAAAAATGGTGGGAAACCAAATTGAATTTGAATTTTTCCAATTTCTTTAATTCAAAATAAATAAGTTTAGTGAAGGTGGAAAACCAATATTTTTTAATTCAAAATAAATGAAGTTAGGGTAAAATTGACATTTAATCTGGTTTTTATAAATGGGGTAGTATCGTCTTTTGATTTCTTAATTTTAATGAAGGACAAAGTGGACATTACATATTCAAACTTAACGGCTACTTAACACCGTTATAAG